>NC_061113.1:55736212-55779069 GCF_002878395.1 Capsicum annuum | reverse complement strand
TACGAGTCCCTGGTACGATTTGTACCCTAGCTTATAGCTTATGGTGATCCACTCATACTCAGATCCAACCTAAGTAACCCAGTCTAAGATTATGTTAAGGAACCAAATAATTTGTAACCACCAATACGACTCGTACCCCTATGTCATATCCATTCCGATAACCAAAATCCATTCCACCAACCAACACTGGTCGGTATACGATCGGACCATTCCATCCATAGCCCAACATACGATTCGTACCCATGAATCGTATTGGGTCCAGAGATCAGAATTCTAAGAAATTTTCTAATGTCTAGAAACTAGGGTGTTTCATACCCAGACCCGAAAAACCGAAACCCGATACAATTTTCACCTTCAAATCCCAACGTCATTGATGCAGGGAGGTGTGCATGGCAACACTAGAAGCTATGCGAAGTTACTAGAAAATGGCTAGTTGGCAGCCAAGTCGAGATTCAAAGGAATATTCCTCAAAAAAATCCTATTCAAATCATTAGAATTGTACCATGAAGGTACATGTATGCTCAATTTTAATTCATCAAAAAGAAATCTATTTCTCTCTATATTCCCTATTTTGGATTTAATCAAAAAAAACAATCCAAAATTGGTACAATTGCCATTGGGAAACCTAATCTTGAGCTAGAATTCAAATTTTTCCCCTTCTAAGAATTCCCAATTACCCTTAAATTTCCATTATCCCACATCAGTGGAAGCTCAAGAACTGAACCCCCAATCTTTTCTATATAAAGGTTTCTTTAGAGTAAAATTGAGAGGTCTATAGGAGAAGGAAAAAAGTTTTGGAAAAACTAGTGAAATATTTTTTTAGTGAAAATTTTCAGTAAAAGTGATTGGCTAATCGAAGTTCTCAAATTGATGATGATGTTTTTCGGTGATGGTCGCGACTCCGACAGAAGCCCGAAGTCTCATTTTGTTGCTCTGAAATAGGTAATACCTCATCTATTTCGATTTCAGTATTTTTTTTCTCTTCATTCTATAGTATTATAGTAGTGTTTTAGACTTCTATAGGATGTTTGGATTGTTTGTTGTAGAGGCTTTGAAAGCCATAGGTTATGATGAAAGTTAGTTGATTTTCTCATTCATGTTTGTTCCTAGTTTTGATCTCTATTGAAATCCCCTGCAATGTTGTTTCATTCTTTCTGTCCCTATCTACATTAAATCTTTTTTTACAGTGAAGTGTTTTATAGTAATGTTTACATATTATTAGAGGTTGATTGTCTATCTTCTTCTCATGTATTGTCTACGAAATATTGGTTTTTTTTAGTATTGAATAAGTTGGATAGCCTTATTCGGACTCATTGTGGTGAGAAATTTCAAGCTTTGCCGCTGCTTTACCTAATTAATTCTATTATTATCTTATATTTTTAATAATTACATGTTCATAGTGTTATCTAAGAGTAAATATGCCCGTTCATAATATGAGGTTGAATTTTCAAAGACCCAAGGCTTACAAGATGTTATGTTTAATCAAATAGAGGAATAATAATGATTCTCCCTAAATTGTCCGATATTGTGATTACAATGCCCCTTTGAAAATCCTCTCTGGTTGTTAATATCGAAGCTAAAAAGCTTGTGTTGATTTAAAATTCATGGTTTGCCTCTTTTGGTAGCGTTGCTCTTTTTTTTTGTCCTCATTTTTGTTAAATATCCATGAATTTCTTCTTCCCTTCTTGTTTCTTTAAAGGGTTGTCACTGTTCACTTAAATCTTGATTTGTGCTACCTTTGTTTCCAGTTTAAAAACTCTATAACTTTCAATTTAATTTATTGATTAAGTTTCATTGCATGTTGAGTGTAAACTTGATCTCTTATTGTTAAATGGGATTATTTAAATATGCTCAAACCAATGTGTAATATGGGTTTTGAACTATGTTTTGCTCCTAGGCATGTTAAACTTTCATTCTAATTTTCTCCCTCTGTTTTGACTCGACATACATGCTCTTGGTGAGCATAAAGTCCAGTTCTCCTCGATCCTAATGTCGAGTAGAGTACAATGACGCCTTAAAAAGATAAGTTTTGGATTGTTACATGCTTTCTCTAAAGTCGGCCATAACTTGGATGCACGAATCAGCAATAATGTTGCCTTAATTGGAGTTTGATATTTCCTTTTCTTAAAATTTAGCCTCCACTTTCTTTGTTGCGTGAATTAATGTTTATATTGTGGTAGAAGGACATGTTTTTCTTGTATCTTACTTGCCTCGTCTCTTTACTTTTCAAATCTTATGTTTTTTTGTTCTTGAATTAATTCTGTGAATATAGTCTTCTCCTTTTATCTCATTTCATCCTTAGTTCGAGTATAAAGCATCAGGCAGTGAAATGTGTATCCTTTCTTTGTATTTCATCTATTGACTTTCATTTTTATTTTATGCGCATAAGTGTGTTCATCATTGTCATTCCAAAACTAGTTCTTGATACTTTCTTTTGCTTTGAAGTATGTCACGTATGTCTCGAATGGGTATTAATTTCTTCATCTTTTCTTTGCATGTACCTTCCTGGGAGTCCAAATGGAATCTTTCCCCTTGCATTACGTAATGGGTCATTGAGGCCCATTTTTTAGAAGACTTTGCAAGATGGTTCAAAAAGACAATCACATGGCATACGGTTATACGAGGAGTTGGAAGAAGGAAAAATGAGTCAAAAACCCACTATTAGAGTAGCTAAGAGACTTGAAAAGTCCCATTTGTTTATTATTGCTTTACTTGTCTTTATTTATTCAGTTACTTAAATATTCATTCATTTGGAGCCTCGAAGTCAAAGTTGTAAATTAATACAGGGGAAGTCGATTCTAGGTCAAAGAGTCCAAAAAGATAGTTTAGGATAGGTTATGGCCAAAAGCCCAATATTTAGATTAGGATAGGTGAAGATGGGACAAAAGCCCAAATAAATAGTTTAGGACAGGTGTAAGTCGGTTTGGGCCTAAAAGCCTAAATCTCGTAAGTTTCCTGTTTCCCTTTTCTATGTTTATTTGTTATCTGTTCCTTCGAGCCTAGTTAAACTCCCTATTAAGTCGCCAAACTAATTTTACACAAGTTTTATCATTAATCACTTTCTTTTCATAAACCAACTTTTCTTTTTTCAAAGTTATTCAAAGAATCATTTTCAAATAGTCTGGATAACCGCAAGTTACCGAATACTCTTGGTGCCTTAACAACCTTCCAAGAGTATTAATAGGAACCGCTTACTCAAAATTTTCAATCTTAAATGATTTTTCTATTTGAATCATTTAAGTAACTTCAAAGTTTTTCTTTATTTTTTTAAATAAATTAAGTGGTTACTCTATTCTCGAGTTTAAAAACTCTTTTTTCGAAAGTATTTGAACTTGTGAAAAAAATACCAAAAGTCATTTCTCCGCAAAACAGATAATATGTGAGTTAAAGGTGAAAAATTAAGGGACATTATTAGAATAGAAGTTATGGAAATATGAAGTGGTGTGAGTTATGGAAATAACTTATTAAATAAATTATTTTAGAAAAATAAAAATACTTTAAAATAGATTGTTGTGTTATTATTATATAGTGAAATCGAAAGACAAATGTAAAAAAAAAAAATGCAATTGGAGGCCTTAGAAGTATGCTATATCAATATATTTCAAAGTCTCATTTATATATATACTAGATAATTAAGGGGCCGTTTTACGGACTCAATATTACAGTTTTAAATATATTTACCAGTATTAATATTTTCAAATAAATACGATGGAAGATGATAATAGAGATTACACTATATAATAAAATATAACTTCTTATTTTATAACATCAAATAATAGCTTACAACTTATTTTTCATAATTAAAATTAAAATATCATATACTCTAATGCTTGTTTTAACATAAGGTCAAACACATTTTCTTAGATCAAACAACTAATTTTAATATTGTTTTTACTTTATTTAAAAATTATACAAGAGAATAAATTAAAATTATAAATACTTATTTATTAAAAAAATTTATAGAATCATTCGAAGCAATAAAGGATACTAATTCATAAATTGATTTTAAATACATTTGAACTCATTTTTATGGGTGCTTAACAAATGAAAATAAGGACCTACTGGATGAACGTTTTAATGAATCATAATATTAAAGGATTGTCTTTATGTCTTGTCTTATATATATCAAAAATAGGAGATAATTTAATATAGTAAGTAAGAAATTTCTTTTTAAGTGATTTGTCTACCTAATGAGGAAATCTACTGCCTCAAATAAAGAAGATCAGAAGAATTAACAAAAGTTAACATGATATATATTGTAGTAACTTAACATGAGATAGTTAATATTACATTTTAAATAAGTTGTATAAAATAATTTTAACATGTGAGTAGTAAATAATTATATTTTCATAAGTTATATGTAGTGTAAATCTTTGTAATGATAAGTTTCATGTGAATTTTTGGAATTATGAAGGAATCGATATTGTGTTAGATAAACACCTATTCAATTTTTATGAGTATTTTGTATGATCTTACTATAATATAGTAATAGTTACTTTATGTAATTAAATGTGTGGCCAAAATTAATTTCACGTATTTATCTTTTATGGAACATATGTGAGTATTTGCATATCCACCTATAAACTATGTCTTCCTTTATTTCAATTTATATCATTTTGATTGGACATCAACTTTAAGATATATGGAAAAACTTTGCAATGTTTCAAATAATCTTTAAAATAAATAAACTTTAAATAGAAGAGTATACCTTTGTGAACTTTAAGTAAAATGCATAATACCTTCACTGTTCAAACCACTCATATACATAACTATTAACAACTTATTTCGAAATGTGATTTTGAAGTATTTGACTCGGCGTTGGAATTTTTCTTGTCTTTTGACTCGGCATTGCGATTCTATCAATGCTTAATCGTCGATGTATTTTAAAACCTCGTTGAAAAACAGAAACTTTTAGGAGCTTATTAGATTTTTATGTGAAGGAAAGAAGAAAGATGAAGTGGCTGACTGGTGGCTCGCTCGTTGGAGCAACAACGATGGTTGGTGCGACCTCACTGGTCGGATGGTTTGTTGAGGTTTTCTCCGATTCATCGGAGCTGGAGCTCCTCACTGGAGCAGCTACGAAGGCAAAAATATGGGGTTAGTTGTGTGCACCAACCAGAGAAGAGTGGGATGCTACAGTTGTGATTCTTTTTTATTGAAAAGTTGATGTTGAGCAATTTGAGAAGAACACGCTTGTAAATTCAAAATTTAAAAACTGCTTGATTGAGGTTCCTAGATTTTAGGAGTCCTTTAAGAAGCATTAAGCGTAAGAAACACGTATGTGAAATATGTATATGAAGTTTGGAGAGAGAAAGTATCAAAAAGAAATTGTTATAATTACTTTTGGTAGTTGAGATTTTATATAATAATAAAAACTTAGGTTGTAGTTTTAAGTAATTTTTTCTTTTTTTCATTTAAAATAAATTGTAGTTGGGAATATTGGATTCGCGTAAAATAATATATGAAAATATTGAAAAAAATTTCATGGAAAGACCATTATACCCTTAGTTATTCACTTCTTATTTATATTTTAGGGAGTATTAATTTAAAATATAAATTTTTAAATGATGAATTTAACCGATACCTTCAAAATAATTATTACGTTGTGGAATAATACTAAAATATAGTACTCTTTGAAGAGACATTTTAATTAATACTAAAATATAGTACTCGTTGGAGAGTCAATTTACTTAATACTTAAATATAGTATTCTTTGGAGAGTGAATTTAACTTATCTTCAAAATTATATTGAATTAGATCAGCTCAATATTTTAAAATTGAAATGCAAAAGTTTCACAACTATGAAAAATATTATAGTTGCAACTTTTTCTCAACACAATTTAACAGAAATATATTTACCTTGCATTTCTGCCAAAGGCTGTTTCCAAGGCTTGAATCTCTTACCTTCTGGTCACATGTCAATAACTTTACCAATTACTCCAATACTCACCTTCAAAATAGACGTTTGTGAACATGTGATTTATTTTCTAAAGTTTAATCGAAAATATCTAATTGAAATATTTTATTATTTGTTTAGATATTGATACGATAGAAATTTGGTACGTATCAAAAACAAGCCAAAAATAGTCCACAAACAAAGGAAAACCCGAGAGCTCAACAAACACCAAATCTCGGTTCCAACAACATCAAGAAACAAGGTGTAAATGACACCAAAAGCACTAACAACAACAAGAGATAAACAACAATAATGAGAGGAACAACACAACAATAACAACAATCCAACGGTTACAAGATTAAGAGAACAACAAGAACCAAACGGTTCACTAGACTACACAACTAGTACATGATATGTAAAGATAGGAAGTGAGACATACACTATTATAAGGTTAAGAACCCAAAGATGTATTAAATATAAGGACCCCTAAGACTTACAGTAGCAACACCACACTCTTACGTGACACAAGAGGGATTCCACCGCTCAAGTACCAACGTTTCCAAGCAATACACAATCACAAGTGAATCCACACTTGTTCATGTCCTAGTTTATGCCTAGAGTCTCTCAAGAGATGTGTTCTTTCAACAATATCCAACAAAAACTAATGAACTAAAACCCTATATTGTTCTATTTATAGTACTTTACAAATAAAAACAAAAAATGACAAAAAGACCCTTTAATGACCAAGTAGGCAAATAGGCACCCATGGAGTTTTTTTAGGGGCGGTTTGGAGCCCTTTTTAACACTTCAACTTGTACACCTCCGAGGTTACATCCAAAATACTCAAAAACATTCATCTTCATGATCGTGCTTGTATCATCCTCTCCATCTTGAGAGGAATTTGAGCTCAAATTCATGGTATTAGCCAAATGAAAATGGCTCTAAAACAGTCCACAAAATAAGAAGAAATCGAGAACACAACAATTTCAAGTCTCGGCCAACGTCTTCATTTTGCACCTTAGCTTCCTCTCCATCTTGAGATTTTCCTTCAATCTCATCCGGCTCAATTGAATATAGCCAAGAAGTTTCACTACAAAACAACAAACAGGTTAGTTGTGAAAGAAAGATCCCCATACTCTCTCTTTATTTCTTTGTTCTCGGATTCCTCACACTTAAACTCACAAGTATTGTATGCTTGCTTGTACTCCGTATGGTGTTGAGAGGTGAATTCCAATGTTTACAACGACTCTAAAATTAAAAAAAATACACAAGGACGTAAGCACAAAGAACGGTTTCAAACCAACTCACAATCTAGTAAGTGGTTACTAGCTTGTAAGTTAGTATTAGAATCAACAAAAAAAACAACAAAATGAAACTAGAAGATCAAATTTGAGCTTAAAATTTGTCATGTGAACAGTAATTAGTGACATGTCACCCCCTAATTGATCACGGATCCATACAAGTTTTAATCACCATTCTTGGAATTTTTAGTCCTTATACTTTTAGAATGGAAGACAATTAGTAGTTGGAGGAAAAAACACAAGTCTTGTAACTCTTTTCAAATTCAACTCAAAAAGGTGAGATTAGACTTGTACTAGTTTCCATAAAACAAGGCTCCTAGAAACAAGGAAAGTGGTTGAAAAAGTTTTTGTCAAGTCAAGAGTGATGTGAGCTAGTCCTTTCACCAACAAGTCTTCCAACTTTGTCTTCACCTTTTCTAGATCTATCAACTATTTTAAGTTGGTCAAGATAAGAGAAGTGATGAAGAACAACAAGAACACAACAACTTTTCAAGAACAACAATAACAACACCTCCAACGCCCACTCCAACCTCCACAATAAGTCCACAAATTTTAGTCTAGGTCTTTGTTCACAACACAACTTTAACAAGTTTTTAAGCTCAAATATAGATCTAGATACCTTTAGTGTTAGTGAATCAAGAAACAACAATAACAACAAAAAAATCCTAGACCTAGACTCCACAAATTTCAGCCAAGACTATAACAAGAACACTACAAGTTTCTCAGCCATGAACAAGAACAAAAACAAGAACAAGAACACTTCTTTCTCTTTTTATTTTTTATTTTTCTAGCAAGCCCAAGATTGATTTTGTTGGAACAAAATCAACCACAAGCTCTGATACCAAATGATACGATAGAAATTTTGTACGTATCAAGAACAAGCTAAAACTAGTCCACAAACAAAGGGAAATTTGAGAGCTCAACAAACCCCAAATCTCGGTTCCAACAACATCAAGAAACAAGGTGTAAATGACACTAAAAACACTAACAACAACAAGAAATAAATAGCAATAACGAAAGGAACAACACTACAATAACAACAATCCAACTGTTAAAAGATTAAGAGAACAACAAGAACCAAACGGTTCACTAGACTACACAACTAGTACATGATATGTAAAGATAGGAAGTGAGTCATACACTATTACAAGGTTAAGAACCCAAAGATGTATTAAATCTAAGGACCCCTAAGACTTAGAATAGCAACACCACACTCTTACGTGACACAAGGGGGATTCCACCGCTCAAGCACCAACGTTTTCAAGCAATACATAATCACAAGTGAATCCACACTTGTTCATGTCCTAGTTTAGGCCTAGAGACCCTCTCTCTCAAGAGGTGTTCTTTCAACAATATCCAACAAAAACTAATGAACTAAAACCCTATATTGTTCTATTTATAGTACTTTACAAATAAAAAAATAAAATGACAAAAAACCCCTTTAATGACCAAGTAGGCAAATAGGCACCCATGGAGTGTTTTTAGGGGCGATTTGGAGCCCTTTTTAACAATTCAACTCGTACACCTCCGAGGTTACATCCAAAATACTCAAAAATGTTCATCTTCATGATCGTGCTTGTATCAGGTATTCAATTGATACAAGTCATATTTCAAGCTTCAAAATAAAATTTACTAAATGTAACGGGCTAACAATATATAAAAGCCATGTAATAGTTCATCTTATTGAATGGCAATAAAATATTATTTTTATCTAACACGGACTATCACTTTGTTCAAATTTTTAGTATATCACAAAATAACAAAATTTTGCGTAAAAATATATTTACCTATTGATCTTAGAAATATGATGTTGAAATATATCACAATTATGTTTGATTTTTTTGGATGGTAAATATTTGTTTTAAATTTTTCGATCATGGTTAAATGATACTGACTTAAAAGTACTTGTTTCTTTTTTGTCTATAGTGAAAAATTTCTCTCTGTATATAGAGAGAGTGTTCCAAATCATAAGCGTACTTTCGTTGAAAACATGACACTTTTATGTTTTATTATTTCTTTAATTTAGATTTCCATAACTTGTTTAAAAGTATAAAATTTGAAAGACCTTTAAAACGTCGCACAATATTTAATTTAAGATCATAAGATTTAAATTTATTTATTTTCTAAATTTTATGTCTAATTTATTTTTAAAACTACATTATAATTTAGAAAATATTATTTTTATATTTTTAGTGAATACTCTTAGTTTACTTTACTTTGCTAGAAATAAGCTAAATAGAATAAGTAAATAGGATAACACTCTAAATTTAAAAAGAAAAAAATTGACATTTTACATCTTAACTTTCTAAAAGTTTCCCTAAGGAAAGAAAATAACAGGGCCCACATTTTCAATTGTACAGAAATTTTCTTTGATTGTGATGTGAATAAACTTGAGCATGAGCATAGCTGCAACTAGGGGTGTTCCCGAACGGCGATCCAAATTAAATAGATTAAAAAAATTGATATTTGGTTACGCTTGATTTGATTTGGTTTGGAATTTTAAAAAATCGATAATAATTTAGTTTGATTTAGTTTTATTCTAAAATAATCGATAAAATAACCAAACCAAACTGATATATATATATATTATAATTATTAATATATTATTCATAAATATGATCTAAATATTTGTTACATTTTATATTTTAATCATGATTTAATTTTAGTCCTAACACATTCAGTCATACGTCTTCATCCAGTTGACAGTACCTTATGAAATTCTAAATGAATTTCGCATTTTGAATTACAAATGATACTAATTGTGAAAATAATATCTTGTTGTATATTGAAATTTGTAGTTAAGATTCATTAGACTATAGACAATCACTAATTTTAACTTTCTTTTTTAAACTTGTTGAGCAAGAAGTTTATGTGTTCACCTTTTGGGGGTTTATCATATCATTCTGTTAAATATTGTTTTTAAATATTTTCTTAGAAGTGTTCATATGGTGTTGTCATGGCTTTGCCGAAATATAACACTCAGTTGACATCGTAGTTTCAAGGTTGAGATACAACACTCGTTTGACATCTCATATGTTAGATTGGATTTATTTTTTAAATTTTCAGCTTTTATCATTAGCTAAAGTTATAAACCGAAAAAATTGAACCAAACCTAACCAACAAGAACCAAAGCCATGGTTATTTTTTTATTTGGTTTGGTTTGGTTTTAGAAATTTTAAAACCGACTACGTTGGTTTGGTTATGATTTTGACCAATAACCGACCCAAACTGACCTATGCACACCTAGATGTGATGATATACACACATTTTCAGGGAAATGAAGAAGATGACACACAGGTGGCAACTACTGCACCTTGACAGTGACGCATTTTGGAGCTTATTGGCTTGTCAGGGGTATGCTAGTAATTAGGCTAAAGTTTTCTCATTTTTTCGTCAGTTGAATGTTTTCAATGCACAATCTACATTTGCATTTGGCTAGATATTTATGTGAATGGACAAATTTACCCTTGATCGCCCACTTCTTCACCTTTCTCTCTCTATATATATATACTAGACAATGAAAGGCCTGTTTTATGGGCCCAATATTATTATTTTAAATATATTTATCGGTATTTAATTAATTTATCAAAAAAATTAAATTAATATTTTTTAATGAATAAGATAGAAAATGATAATAGTGGATCACACTTTAAAAAAACTATATTTTTTATTTTTATAAAATCATATATTAGCTTACAACTTAATTAAATTGTTCTAATTAAAATTAAAATATAATATGCTTCAATGCTTATTTTAACATCATGTCAAACACATTTTCTTGAATTAAATAATAATTTTAATGTTTTTATTTTTAATTTTTTTTTTTTTTTTTGAAAATTATACAAGAGGATAAATTAAAATTATAAGTATTGTTATATTAATATTTTTTATAAAATCTTACGAGCAATATTTTCTTAAAATATGATCTTTTTACCTAATCTATATATAATATAAAGGAGAGTCATAGACAAGGTGATATGGCACCTCTCTATGACCTTCATTTCTATTTATCTATTTTTCTCCATTTTTGAATTTTTTTTCTCATTTTTAAAATTATTTTTTTATAAAAAATCATCTATATAACTCATATCTTTTCGTCTTCATAATATCTACTCTTAATTAGTATTAGTAACATCCATAACTCCCAAAACTTTGATGTTTATAACTCCAATTATTTAATAAATAATTCTATGACCCTTAAAATCCCACATAAATGTTATTCCTATTTAAATAAAATAATTTTGAGTCATATTGGCTATTGTATACTTTGAAGTGCTAGCAACAAATGAGAGCTTTTTGATTTTGGCTCCTTCAAGATATGAATAAAAAACCTCTTTAAAACATAATTTTTTATTTTTTCTCCTTTTTTTTCACTTTATTTTTAGAATGATTTGAATATGCTATGTTGCAACATATTATATCCTTCTCCTTTAACTCTTAACTATAGTATTTTTTTGCATTTTTCATGCTTATTTTTTTACTTTCTTTTTAGAATAATTTGTTTATGTTATATTGTAATATATTTCATCTTTCCCTTTCAATTCTTAGCTATAGTATTTCTTAAATCTTGAGATTGAAAAGATCGAATTTTGAAAACAATATAATCCATCCACAAGTGTAGAAAAGATGAAAAATTGAAAATTTTTTAAAACTTTATTACCTACAATAACTCATAAAAATAAAAGCTAGAAAAGTTACTTTTTTAAAAAAGAGGAAGAAAATTATGTTTTTTTTTTAAAGACAAAAGATTAAAAAAAATTATAGATGTAGGCTGACACAGAGCTTGTAGAAAATACGAGAAATTGAATTTTTTTAAAAAAAATTATTACCTATAATAACTCATAAAAATAAAAGCTAGAGAAGTTACTTTTTTAAAAAAGAGGAAGAAAATTACGTTTTTTTCTTTAAAAGACAAAAGATTAATAAAAATTATAGATGTAGGCTGACACATAGAGTGATACAATAAAATTATTACCACAAAATAGATAAAATAGCTACTTACTATGTAAATATTATCTTCCTGAAGGGCTTGGGGTGTTCCTCAACTCAGGGAACGGTTTCCTGATGCACTCACACGACAAGAACTAGGAGATGTATGTAAAGTAAGAAGTGTAGAAATATTGTAAAATAAAGGACACAAGATTTTTACATGAAAACTCCTTGCTCAGGGGAGAAAAACTACGACCTGTCTCCAGCATTTTTAAGCTCCACTATACTCAAGCAACTTCGACTCCAAGGATTAACCTCCTAATCCTTTGTTTCCTAGCAATAACTCTATTACAAGGAAACCAAGCAGTAACTCTACTACTTCTACCTCCAGCTAACTCTAACTGGACCGCTCAAGCTAACTCTATCTTAGACAATCACCTAACTCTAGATAATTACAAAAAAATGGTTACACCACAACATCTACTACAATCATAAGTTACTGTAGGCAAACTTTTAAGAACAAAATACAAAGACTCAATTACAACTAGGAAATAAAAATATAACTCGATGAGCAAATAGGTTCCCAGTTACAGCTGCAGCCTTTGAATCATCACTTTAGAAAGATATTTAGTTGTTGAGTATATGGAAGTGTTGCTTTTCTTATTGAGAAAAATGAGCAATATATATTATGACACAAGAAAACCTAGGAGAAATCTCATTGGTTAAGGTAAAAAGGTGGCAGAAGCTTTTCACCAACTTTTATACTATGTGTCAATCGTGGCAAATTGACTGTGACAGCGATCGGTGAGCCCAACCTGTTCCCTAATGCATAGAAGTTTTGTCAAACAGAAAAACCTCAGGGAACAGGTCCCAAACTATGAGTTTATCAATTATCAAAACTACGGACTTAACAATTTCCCCTTTTATGATGATGTCAAACCATACAATCATATCAGCATACTTAGCATCTTCAATCATCTTTCTACACAGCACAATCTACACCTCAGTAACACAACATAAGCCACAAGGCGATATGCCAAACTAGTTTGCCCAACCAATTTCCCCTTGTCACTGATGCCTATAAGAATACAAGTATCCTTCACCTTACTTCCCCCGTCAGTGAGCATTCCTCCGTCTTATTCTCCCTATTATTAAGCATTCAGTTCCGCCTAAATGAGAGAACCCTTATCTTCATCAGCACAACCCTAGATCCATTTTCGTTTACAGTAATAATATTCTACACAGAAACTTTCCCTTTTTTGCATCATAAAAAACATTCAGCTTGGTCTCATCAGTCCTAGCCTTGACCTATTTCTCTTAAAAGGTTCTATACCCAGTGCTCTTGATAAAGATGTCAGCAATTTGATTAGCGGTACTACAGGAAACCATCTTAATTATCCCCTTTTCGACATTATCTCTCAAGAAGTGATGTCTAATTTCAATATGCTTGGTTCTTTTGTGCTGAACTAAATTCTTTACCATATTGACGGCACTAGTATTATCAACGTACAATGGAACAGGGTCTGAGAGAGTGCCAAAGTCTTCAAGCAGTTGGCATATAGTAGTTCCAGATTCACCCTGCTTAATCTGTAAACCAAGAAAGAAGTTTAGTTCTCCCATCATACATATTTCAAATTCACTGCTCATACGTCTGGCAAACTCATCACAATGGGAGGTAGTGGTGGCTCCAAATATGATGTTATCCACATAAATTTGAATAATAAGGAGATTTCATCCCCAGGCTTTCATAAATAATGTGTTGTCAATTCACCCTCTTTTGAGCCCATTATCAAGTAGGAACTTGGACAATCTCTCATACTAAGCTCGGGGAGCTTGTTTCAATTAATAAAGAGCTTTGTTTGTCTTAAACACATAATGGGGTAGATCAACATTCTCAAACCCTAGAGGTTGCTTGACAAATACTTCTTTCTTGAGAAAGCTATTTAGGATGGCACTCTTCATATCTATCTGAAAAATCTTGAACTCCATGTAAGAGACAAAGGCAATAAGAATTTAAGTTGCCTTCATTCTTGCTACATGAGCAAATGTTTTATCATAATCTATGCCCTCTTTTTAGTTGTAGCCTTACACGACTATCCTTGCCTTATTTCTGATAGTATTTCTATGTTCATCAATCTTGTTCCTGTACACCCACCTAGTGCTAATGATAGTTCTGTTTGAAGGCTTTGGGACTAGATGTCAGACCTTCTTTCAAACTGGTGAAGTTATTCCTACATAGCATTGATCCAATTTGCATCCTTTAGTGCTTCCTTTACATTTTTGGGTTTAATTTTTGACAAAAATGCAGAGAAGGCACAAAGGTTCTTGGCTCTATTCCTCGTTTCCAATCAAAGTTCAGAGGATACATGAGATTGTAAAGTGGATGGAAGGATTGATGCTTCCATCTAGATCTAAGAGGAGTGAGTTGACTAGAGCTGGAACTAGCTCCCATTAGGGTATCACCTTCAGGAGTATGATCAATTTCTTCACTGGAAGGAGGGTTAGAATCTGAAGGAGTAGCTTCATCCTGCTGACCTACTATATCTTCACCTTCTATTTCTGATTATGGCCCATAGGTCTCATCATCATTATATCCATCATGAGACTTTTCATTTCTACTAAGGGATTTCCCAATTCATCATCATTATTTATTATGTTGTCTTTGCTGTCATTTTCTGCGAACACTCCCTTCTACACACTGCATCCTCTTATTATAGATCCTATAAACTTTGCTGGCAGAAGAGTAACCCATAAATATCCCTTCGTCACTTCTTGAATCAGATTTTCCAAGATTTTTCTTGCCATTATCAAGACAAAACACTTGCAACCAAAAGGTTTGAAGTAACTCAGCTTAAGTTTTCTTTTGATTAGAAGTTCATTGGGGATTTTGTGTATAATATATCTTACCAGACACCTGTTAGTTACATAACATGTTGTATTGATGGATTCTACCTAGAAGTGTGAGCAAGACCAAAATGTATCAGCATGGTTATTCCAATATGTATAAGAGTTCTATTTTTCCTCTCTACAACACAATTTTACTGAGGTATTCTGGGAGCTGAAAAATTATGTCTGATTCCTAGCTCAGTGCAGAACTGATTGAATATGGCATTCTTAAACTCTATACCATGTACTGACCTGATTGCTGCAATCTTCTCATCAAACTTTACTTGCACTTGCTTTGTAAAAGCCTCAAACACATAAAAGATTCCATCCTTTGATTTTAGAAGGAAGGTCCAGGTAAATCTAGGGTAGTCATCAACAATGACCAAGACATATGACACGACCCGAACCATGGCCTATTCATGTCAGGTATTCTAAGTCCAACCAGGACCGGTGTCCACCCCCTAATACCCTACCATTGACCACCCTGTACCACATATCGAATGAAGTCCGATCATATAACAAGATAAAATGATAATAATTCAAAGACATTAAATAAAGTCTATATCCATAATCCAACGACCTCAACCATATAACCAACCGGTGCCAACCCTAATGCCAATATCAAGGTTAACACCAATACTGACACCATTCATGCCTACAGTAGTCTGACAAAGCCTCTAACTAGAATCAAAGAACATCCGGTCGGAACATGCCCCCGACCATAGCCAAAACTAAAGCCAAAGAAATAACTATAACAAAATAAAGTCCTTAGCATGAAATGGAGCCTTTCGGAGTATGAAAGCTCACCACTTCAACCTGACTCAAAGTTGTCCCCTGAATCTAAGTCACTGGGTACGAGGAATGGTAGTATGGCTGGTTCCTGCATTGCGTGGGGATACAACGCCTGAAGACAGTTAGTGAAGTGTACGCTAGCATGTAACTCCGGGATAAAGATAAAATAATTCCATCATTCAAAACCAAATCAAATAACTATATACAAACACATATGTACACACACACACACACACATATATATATATCGTTTTGGGGTAGGGAATAAAGTTTAGCATACATTTAAATCCTTAAACTGGGCTGAGTAGCTTGACTGTCCTAAAACTACCCACATGCTATATGGGTTCAGTTCCCCCTGTTGAAAGGGTCCAATGCGTGTTAGCCGCACTATCGGAGAAAAGAACCTGAGATGACTAGTACATCACCCAAAATATAATGTGTGACATCATGCACACAGTCACCAAGACCACCCACACATCAGCAAATGTGAGTTTTCAGTGTCGGTCCTCTCAGGACCCTCATCTTTCACAGCTTTGATACTCGACCCCTTTTAAGCCCTTATTAAAACCATTTACATATTTCCAACCATTTACCAAGGAGTATTAATTAGGAATTAACCATTAGTATCGTTATACCAATATTAGAGCTTGCAAGTCTCTTACCTTATGTCATATAAATCTTTAAACCCAATTAGACTTCATTGTTTCCAATTAACCAAAACTATTTATAATCAAACTATGGACATTAAGGCCTTTCCAAAACCATATGGAAACAACCAAAACCAATCCATGTTCCTTTAACCATTAATGCAATGCAAGGATTCTAAGATAGTCAAACTATGTGACAAAATCATTCTCATTGACAATTTCACAAACAGGTTGAGGGCATGACATTATCAAAGTCAAAATCATCAAATTTGGGGCTCAACCACGACCCATCAATTAAATCACCATTCCCATGCACCCACATGTGGAAAACCATAATTAAAACATGAAAAACCATAATTAAATGATGAGGAATATTAATTAACCATAAACACCCGAAACCCCAAACCTTTATTTCCTAACCATAACAATACCATGAAGATCATATATTAAAACATAAGCCTTTTGTAAAATAACAATAATGGAAGAGTCACATGCCTTAGACACCAAGGAAGACGAAGAGAAACCACCCTTTAGGGCCTTAATTGATTATCTTGATGAAACCCAAGCCTTTGGCTCGAAAGAGAGTTTGAGAGAGATTTTAAGAGTGTTTGATTGGGAATAATAGGTTTGTAAAGTCCCAAAAAGTGTTTTAAGTCTTGGTATAAAAGGGAGTTAAAAGAGAAAATGTTTAGAATGCCCCCAACTTAAAATTGTAAAAATACCGCAGGTGGTTACGAGTCGACCCCTTGACTCGTGACCACAACATATGACTCTTACCATTGAGTCATTACCAAGACAGTGAGTTGGATACCCACACTGTCCATTATATGACTCCATGACCCCTCCTGTGACCTGACTATACAACTGTACGGTCTAGTCATTTCTAAGATAGAACCCAAAGGATTGGACAGTAGACAACATACGACTCAACCTTAGCACTCGTAACCTATCCTCACGGCTCTTAGTGAGCCACTCGTACTCAGATCCAAGTCAAGTAACTAAGTTTCTGATTTGATGAAGGATCTACCAAAAGACCCATTACCACCCCTAACGACCCGTACCACCAACCGTAACCAAGACCAAAATCCAACCACTATACAGTGGTCACCTAATGACTAGGGTCACTTAACCTATACTCACACCATTCAACTTATATGGTGAGTCGTTAATAGGACAGAGAGCTCAAGGCTCAAAAAAATTCCAAGGGACAAAACCCAGGGTGTTTCAATTCTCCCTCACTCGGATCATTCATCCTTGAATGACGGGACAAGGCCATAACTAGCATGATTAAACCCCTAAACATCTCTACTCTTACCTTTAAGACAGAAAACAAATTACTAGGGAATTCACAATCTACTCTTACCTTTAATATAGAAAACAAAGATGTTAAGATCAACACTTACCTTAGGCACAATTTTTCAGAATGGGAAATAGGAATGGATACTTGGACTTCATGTCTTCTTCAACTTCCCATGTAGCCTCTTCCGCCTTGTGGTTCCTACATAGAACCTTTACCGAAGCTACATCCTTGGTCCACAACCGACGAACCTGCCGATCCAAAATCTTAATAGGGACCTCTTCATAAGATAGGGAATCTGAAATACCAATATCCTTGATAGGCATAATCTGCGATGAATCGCCACACACTTTCTTAACATAGAAACATGGAACACCGGGTGAATAGAGCTTAAACTAGAAGGCAACTCTAACTCATACGCAATATTGCCAACCCTTTTCAAAACCAAGTATGGACCAATATACCAGGTACTAAGCTTCCTTTTCTTCCCAAACTGCATCACTCCCTTCATGCGAGACATCTTTAAGAACACCCTATCCCCAACCTCGAACTTTAAATTTCTATGCTTCATATCTGTATAGGACTTCTGGAGACTTTGGATGGCTTTAAGCCTATCCCAAATTACCTTCACTTTCTCCATGGCTTGGTGAACCAATTTCAAACCAAACATCTCTGCCTCACCAACTTTGAACTACCTAATAGGTTACCTACACCTACTACCATACAAGGCCTCGAACGGAGACATCCCAATGCTAGAGTGGTAGCTATTATTGTAAGCGAACTCTATAAGAGACAAATACTCAACCCAACTATTACCATGGTCAATCACGCAAGTTTGAAACATATATTCTAACATTCGAATAGTCCTTTTGGCTTGCCCATCCGACTGCGAGTAGAAAACAGTACTAAGACTCATCTTGGTCTCCAAACCTTTTTGAAATGACCACTAAAAGTGCAATGAAAACTGTGTACCACAATCCAAAATTATAGAAACAAGTACGTTATGTAACTTCACGATCTCATAAAGGTACAACCTCAGATAATTCTTTGCCGAAAAGTTTATCCTCACCGACAAAAAATGAGCAGACTTCATCATCCTATCCACGATGAACCAAACCAAATCAAACTAATCCCGAGATCGAGGAAGATCGATAACACATGTAATGTTGATTACTTCCCACTTCCACATAGGCAACTCAATTTCTTGATACAACACTCCTGGTATTATGTGATAAACTTTAACTTATTGGCACACCATGCACCTAGCCACAAAACTAGATATATCCCGCTTCATATTGTTCCACCAATACATCTTCTTAGGGTCATGATACATTTTTGTCGAACCAGGATGAATAGCATAACGTCACTCATGTGCCTCAGCAAAAATCTTCTCTCGAAATCCATCCACATTTGGAATGCATAATCTTTCTTGGAACCTCAAGATACCATCACCACTAACCTCAAAAACCATTATTTTCTGCCCACCTACATCACCCTTGATCCTCATTAAGACAAGATCCAATACTTTTTTCTCCTTTTTCTCAGCACCCAAGGACGACAGCGCCACCTTCTGCACAAACACACCACCATCCTCAGAGTCTAAGAGGTAAACTCCAAGGTTAGCCAAACGATGTACATCTTTCACCAACTTCCTCTTTCTTTCATCCACATGAGCCAGAATCCCTATGGATAACCTTGTAAGAGCATCAACAACTACGTTAGCTTTACTTGGATGATAGTGAAGACTCATGTCATAATCCTTGAGCAGCTCAAGCCATCCTCTTTGCCTGAGGTTCAACTCTTTCTGAGTAAACACGTATTGCAAGCTTTTATGATCTGAAATGATATCCACACGCACTCCATACAGATAGTGGCGCTAGATTTTCAACTTGAACACCACAACCAAGAATTTCAAGTCATGAGTCAGATAATTCTTCTTATGTACCTTCGATTATCTAGAGACATAAGCTATCATCTTGCCATATTGCATCAATACAAAACCAAACCCCACACGGGACGCATCACAATAGACCACAAACCTATCTATGCCTTAGAGCAAGGTAAGGACCGGTGTCAAAGCCAGCTTATCCTTCAGTTTCTCAAAGCTACCCTCACAAGTATCATACTATAAGAATTTTACCTTCTTCTGAGTTAACCTAGTCAACCGGGTAGCTATAGAAGAGAAACTCTCTATAAACCTCCTGTAGTAACTAGCTAAACCCAAGAAGCTTCGAATATCGGTTGGAGTCGTGGTTTTATACCACTTCTTAACCGCTGTAACTTTCTATGGATCCACTATGATCCCTTCACTAGAAATGACATGACCTAGAAAAGTGACAGCGTTCAATAAAAATTAACATTTCAAAAATTTGGCATATAACTATTGCTCTTTTAGGTTCTACAAGACAATGCGAAGGTGATCGGCATGATCCACCTCACTCTTAGAGTATACCAGAATATGATTTATAAATGCAATGACGAACAAATCTAGAAATTGATGAGAGACTCTACTAATCAAATCCATGAATGTTGTTAGGGTGTTAGTCAACCCAAAGGACATAACCAGAAACTCAAAATGCCCATACAACGTACGAAAGGCAGTCTTAGAAATATCCAACTCCCTTATCTTTAGCTGATGATACTCAAACAGAAGATCAACCTTAGAGAAAAATTTAGCACCCTAAAGTTGATCAAACTAATCATTTATCTTCAGAAAAGGATACTTATTCCTTACCATCACCATATTCAATTTCGGGTAATCAATACAAATCTAAAGGGAACCATCTTTCTTACACACGAATAACACTGGTGCGCCCCATGAACACACACTAGGATGGATGAAACTCGTATCTAAAATATCCTTTAGTTGATCCTTAAGATCCTTCAAATCAGCTGGAGCCATTTTATACGGTGGAATAGAAATAGATGAGTGTTCGGAATAAGATCAATCCCAAAATCAATCTCTCTATCCGGAAAAACACCAGGAAGGTCATCAGGGATGACCTTAGGAAAATCGTTCGCCACTGGGACGGAATGTAAAAAAGGATCCTCCGAGTTAGAATCCTTAACCCAGACCAGATGGCAGAGACACCCCTTTAAAATTAATCTTCGGGGCTCTAAGGTATGACATGAACCTCCCCTTAGGATATAGGGAACCACGCTCCTACTTAATAACCAGCTTATTTGGGAATTTAAAGATGACCTTACGAGTCTGACGTTCTAGAGAAGCATAGCATGAGTACAACCAATCCATCCCTAATATGATATCAAAATCAACTATGTCTAATTTAAATATATCCACTAAAGTCTTTTGACCACCCACACATATCACACAATCCCTATAGACTCTTCTAGCTACCACATGGGTCACCCACTAGGGTAGAAACAGAACAAAGGTTTGATATATATTCGGCATCAAAATAAAAATGCACAACCATAAATGGGGTTACACAAGAAAAAATGGACCACAGATCAAATAAATAGTACACATCACTGGAATAGAGTTACAATATACCAGTAACGACATTAGCCGATGCCTCAAACTCTTGATGGATAATGAGAGCATAGAGTCGGTTCTGATCAGTGCCAGAGCCAGATGGTGCACCTTTTGGTGTCAGAGCTGGAGAAGAGGCAACAAGAACGTTGTTTACCCTAGAAGCAACCTTACCAACAGGATAGTTTCTAATTACGTGCCCTGGCTGACCACAGTTGAAGCACTTGCCCTTTCCTTCATCATAGTAACCCCGATGTAATCGACCAAAAAATTTGTAAGAAGGATAGGATAGAGATGATTATGCCCCATTAGCCAGAGATTGGGCACTCTGTGCCCTATAATTATCGCCACTCTGAAAATATCTGTCACCCAAAGGGTTTAGGTAGAGAGCACTAACTGTTGAATAAGACCTAAAATTTCCCAAATTATTCTTGGACCACTTTTTACCATCCTTGTCACTCTACTATTGACCACCACCCTGCTCAAAAAATCTAAACTTTTTGCTCTACCTTTTCCCTATCTCAGCCTGATTCTTCTTCTCTTTCTCAACCTACTGCATGTACACCACCAACATACAGATGTCCATGTCCTTATTCAATAAGGCAACCTTACTCTCCAAAATTAAGTCTCGGGATAACCCAGAAGTGAACATCCTCAATTTATCCCTCATGCTAGAAACTAACTCTGGAGCATACTGAGACAGCTAGTAAAACTTCAAGGCATACTCCTTGACTGACATCTTGCCTTGCTTCAGGTTAACAAACTCTTCCACCATTGCCTTTCTCAACTCCTGAAGAAAAAAGTGATCCAGAAAAACACTAGAGAAATCATCCTACAGGGCTAACTCAATATTGTCACCCCTAGACTATTTACATGCCTCATACCATTGGTAGGCTACATTTTTTAGTTGGTAGAAAGCAAATTCCATACCCTCTACGTTAGTAGCATGATAATGCAGAAGATCTTCTCCATCACATTAATAAAACCTTGAGGATCCTGCTTAAACTTAACACCAATGAACACAGAGGGGCTTAACCTCATAAACTGGCTAACTTATACGGCCTTAGAAGATGGAGTAACAAAAAACACCGCACTAAGACTGAGAAGTTACCAACTGAGCCAACATATAAATAGACTGACGAAACTCAGCATTCGTTACCTCATCCGGAGGAGCTTAAGAAGGGCTGGAGAGAATCAATGAAACTTTAGGAGGGCAATCAGGAACTGGATCCCTAGACAAAGTCTGGACCCTATTAGTAGGGTTGGTCCCATAAACATTGTCCTTTAGTTGGATAGAAGAGTTTCTGTGCACTTCAGATTATCTGGGAGGCATGATCTGAAAAGAGAACAAACGAGTATTAGAGAAGATTTCAAGGCCTTAAATTCTACAGCTAGAAAACAAAACACAAGAAAGAGAAATATTTCTAAATGCCTTATAGCCTCTCCCTTATGAGTATGGTACACTACATACTCTTAAAACAGACTTTAATTGACACGGGCTTATTCGAAACCTAATTGACCATGAACCTAGGGTTCTGATACTAATTAAACACGATCATAACCAGGGCCTAGTCATGTCGGGTATCTCAAGCACAACCAGGACTAGAGACTACCCCCAATACCCCATCGTTGACCACTCTACACCATATATCGGCTAAAGTTTGAGCATATAATAAAATAAAACGATAATAACTCAAAGACATTAATAAAGCCTATATTCATAATCCAGCAACCTCAATCAAATAACCAATCGGTGCCAACCCTAATGCCAATACCAATACCAAGGCTGACATTGCCCATACTCATAGTAGTCTGACAAAGCCTTTAACTAGAATCAAAGAACATTCGGCCGAAGCATACCCCCGACCATAGCCTAAACCAAAGCCAAAGAAATAGCAATAATAAAAATAAGTCCATAGCATGAAATGGAGCCTTCCAGAGTATTGAAGCTCACCACTTCAATTTGACTCAAAGTTGTCCCCCGAATCCACTTATTGAGCAGAAGAAATGGTAGTATGGCCGGTTCCTACATCGCGTGGGGATACATCACCTGAAGATGGTTAGCGGAGTGATCGCTAGCATGTAACTCAGGGATAAAGATAAAATAATACCTTCATTCAAAACAAAATCAAATAACCATATATATATATATATATATATATATATATATATCATGTCATGGAAAGGAACAAGGTTTATCATGTATTTAAATCCTTAACCTGGGTTGAGTAGCTTGACCTTTCTAAAATCACTTACAGGCTATATGGGTTCAGCTCTCCCTGCTGAAAAGGCCCCAGTGCGTGTTAGCCACACGACCAGAGAAAAGAACCTGAGATGACTAATATATCTCTCAAAATATAGAGTGGGACATCATGCACACGATCACCAAGACCACCCTCACATCAGCAAATATGAGTTTCTAGTGTCGATCCCCCGAGACCCTCACCTTCTACGTCTTTACTACTCGACCCTCTTTAAGCCCATATTAAAGTCATTTATATAGTCCCAACCATTTACCAAAGAGGTTTTTAATCAGGCATTAACCATTGGTATCATCATACCAACATTAGAGCTAGTAAGTCTATTACCTTATACCGTATAAACCTTTAAACCAAATTAGACTCCATCATTTCCAATTAACCAAAACCATTTATAATCAAACCATGTCCATCAAGGACTTTCCAAAACCATATGTAAACAACCAAAAATAATCCATGTTCCTTTAACCATTTATGTAATGCAAGGATTTAAAAATAGTCAAACTATGTGACAAAATCATTCTCATTGACAATTTCACAAACAAGTTGAGGTCATGCCATTATCAAAGTCAAAATCATCAAATTTAGGGCTCAACCATTACCCCTCAATTAAATCACCATTCCCATGCACCCATATATGAAAAACCATAATTAAAACATGAAAACCATAATTAAATGATGAAAATATTAATCAACCCTGAACACTCAAAACCCCCAACCTTCATTTCCAAACCACAACAATACCATGAAAATCATATATTAAACTATATGCCTTTGGTAAAATAACAATAAGGGAAGATTCACATGCCTTAGACACTAAGGAAAACGAAGAAAAATCACCCTTGAAAGCCTTAATTGATTATCTTGATGAAATCCTAGCTTTTTGCTTAAAAGAGAGTTTAAGAGAGATTTTAAGAGTGTTTGATTGGGAATAATAAGTTAATGAAGTCCTAAAAGGTGTTTTAAGTCGTGGTATCAAAGGGATTTAAAAGAGGAAATGTCCAGAATGCCCCCAACTTAAAATTGTAAAAATACTGCAGGTGGTTACGAGTCGACCCTTTGACTCATGATTACAACATATGACTTGTACCATTGAGTCGTTACCAATACAATGAGTTGGACACCCACACATTGTCCACTATATGACTCTATGACCCCATCCGTGACCTGACCATACGACTCGTACTATCTTGTCATTTTCAAGACAGGATTTAAAGGATTAGATACTAGACAACATATGACTCAACCTTACCACTCTCAACCTATCCTCATGGATCTTAGTAAATCATTCGTACTCAGATCTAAGTTAAGTAACTAAGTTTCTGATTTGATGAAGGATCGACCAATTGACCCGTCACCACCCCTAACGACCCATACCACCAATCCATAACCAAGATCAAAACTGAACCACCACATACAAGTCACCTAATGACTAGGTTAACCTAAACCATACCCACACCATACGACTCGTATGGTGAGTCGTTACTAGGATAGTGAGATATAGGCTCATGAAATTTCCAAGGGCCAAAACCCAAGGTGTTTCAATATACTTCTTTCCCCCTCTACTGAAAATCTTTATAGGTCCACACAGTCCATGTGGAGAAGTTGCAGAGGCTTGGAAGTACTAACTTCCCTTTTGGGCTTGAAGAAAGACTTTGTCTGTTTGCCTTTGGCACATGCATCAGATACCTTGGAAATGATAAACTTCACATTTGGCAAGCCTTAAACCAGATCCTTCTTGACTAGTTTGTTCAACAATTTGCAACTAACATGCCCAAGCCTTCAATGTCATATATCAGCAATATATTTTTGTATATTTAGATATATTATTTTGTGGATACATAGGATCTTTGATCAGTAAAATACATATTCTTGTTCCTTCAAGCTGTTAACACTCCTTTGCTATCAATGATCCTGATAACTAAACACTTGTCTGATCTGAATCTCACTTTATTTTCCTTATCACAGATTTGACCGACACTCGACAGACTGAACTTGAGTCCATCAACAAAATGGACATCATCAATAGCTTTATTTAAACTGTTCCCAATTTTCCCAATACCAACAATATAACCTTTGTTACCATCGCCAAAGGAAATACTACCTCCTTCATGGGCTTTAAGTGAGAGAAAGTTTTCAATTCTCCCTGTCATATGCCTCGAAGAGCCACTATTCATGATCCAGTGATGGATGCTTCATTTAGCTTTGCCCTACAATGATACTTAGTGATTAATTTTGGGAACCCATTTTATCTTGAGTTCCCAGTGAGAAGTTAGAAGAAATATCAAGTTTTTTCTTGTCTAGCTGGGTAAATTTTCACTTCTTCCCCCTTTTGAAGAGGATTCTTTCAGTCCCTTTAGGGCAGCAGCTTTTGCAGGGCATGACTCCATTGTGTGACCATTTTTTCCATAGTGAAAACATAAAACAAATTATCCCTCACATAGACATACTTGCTAAATAGGTTGAAGGCAGGATACATACTATGGAACCCAATCCCCCTTTTTAATTGGACCCTTGATAAACAAGGCTAGACAAGTTATCAGATGAAGTGGTCTATTTCATATCTTTATCAAGCTTTTCTTTTACTGCAATCAACTTCATTTCGAGTTCATCACACCTCTCTAGTGATGCAATTATTTTATCATTAGTCTCACTCAATTTTCTTCTAGATCAAATTGAATTTAAGGGTTTTCATTTTTTCCTTTTGAATTGACTCTAGAAAATTCATTCAATTCTTACTAACAGAATTATTTTCAACAGATAGTGAATGACTAGAAGCTTGAAGTTCAAACATTAGCATATTTAACTCAGCCATCTTTTCTTTACCTTTTTCAAGGTTTATCTTAAAAAATTCCTTATTTCTAGTGAGATCATCTATAGTGTTAATTAATACAATATCAAGAGACTTCAGCTCAACAAAAGTATAATTTTTGAGAATTTTTTTAATGTCCAAAAGTGTTACCTAGTCATCATCATCTTCATCAGATTTTGCCATCAATACAAAGAGAGATCATATACTTAAGCATCATCCTCCATCAGCATCATAAAGACATCCTCATGTTATTTTGAGTCATTAGAATTTAAATGAAAATCACTCAGGGTAGCTATGACTTGCATTGCCACTCTATCAACTTAGTCTTTCTGTCATATCTTTTCTGAACTTGTCTCCTGCCTCCTTTCTTTTCACTGTTCTTCTTAATATATTCTTTGTATTCTATCCTATGCATGGGATAATCCCTGATGTAGTGACCGGGAATTCCACACTTATGATAAGTATCATTTGTTTTTGCATCTGTGGGGTATCTGCTGGATTCTTCTTTCCCAGGGAAAGCTTCAGATTTCTTCAAGGCCTTGATAACTCGCTTGGCAATGTAAGAATTTTCTTCATCCTCAGCACTTGGGTTATCTTTGGCAACCTTTAAAACCAGATTCTTCTCAGCCTTGGGTTCATATTATAGCTTCCCAAGTTTCTTCAACATCTCATATATTTTAAGATTCCCAATAAGCTCATCTATGGCCATCTTATTCAGATCCTTAGCCTCAGTAATTGTATTTACCTTGCTCTCTCATATCTTAGGCAGTATGCTCAAAAACTTTCTCACCTACTTATGGGTGGGAATAACTTCACCCAGATAGTATAACTCATTGGTTATAGTAGTGAACCTTGTGTGAATCTCCTGGATGGACTCATTTTCTTTCATGGTGAAGGTCTTATATTGATTTGTAAACATATCCACTTTAGACTACTTTACCTGTGTCGTTCCTTCTTAGGTTGTCTGGAGATAATCCCAAATTTCCTTAGTTGTCTGACAAACAAAGATCCTATTATACTCATCAAGACCAATACCACACACAAGAATCTTCTTAGCTTTATAATTTTTCTCTATCTTATTTCTGTCAGCTTCATCAAACTCCTTTATTGTTTTGGTGACCAGTGAAGTCACATCTCCAATCTTTACTGCCCTAGTAGGAGCAAAAGGGATATCTTCTAAGACACCCCACAGCTCACAACCCTCATCCATAATGAAGTTATACATTCTTGTCTTCCACCATCCATAATACTCACCATTGAATCTTGGGGGGCTGGTAGACTGGCCTTCTTCTAGGTTAGGAAGAGCTGTCATTTCTTTTCTGAGAATCCTTCCAAAGTATTACCCTTTTTAAGAAAAAACCTGCTCTGATACCAAATAAAAGGTTGGGGGTGTTCCTTAGCTCAGGAAATAATTCTCTGATGCACTCACACGACAAAAACTAGGAGATGTATGTAAAGTAAGAAGTACAAAAATACTGTGAAATAAAGGACACAAGATTTTCATGTGAAAACTCCTTGCTCAACAGAGAAAAACCACGACCTGCCTTAAGAATTTCTAAGCTCTACTATACTCAATCAACTTCTTGAATATAGATTACAAGGATTAACCTCCTAATCCTTTGTTTCCTAGCAATAACTCTATTACAAGAAAACCAAGCAGTAACTCTACTGTTTCCACCTTCAGCTAACTCTAACTGGACTCCTCAAGCTAACTCTAGATTGGACAGTCACCCAACTCTAGATGATTACAAAAAAATTGTTACACCATAACACCTACTACAATTATAAGATACTGTAGGTAAACTTTTAAGAATAAAATACAAAGACTCAATTACAACCAGAAAATAAAGACACAACTCAATAAACAAATAGGTTCCCAGTTGCAGCTGTAACCTTTGAATCACCACTTCAGAAAGATATTTAGTTATGATTAAATGGAAGTGTTGGTTTTATTGTTGAGGAAGATGAGCAATATATATTAAGACACAAGAAAACTTAGGAGAAATCTCATTTGTTGAGGCAAAAAAGTGGCAACAGCTTTTCACTAACTTTTATACTGTGTGTCAGCTATGGCAGGTTGACTGTGACAGCGACGGGTGAGCCTAAATTATTCCCTAATGCATAGAAGTTTTGTCAAACACACAAACCTCAGGGAACAGGTCCCAAACTATAGGTTTGTCAATCATCAAAACTAAGGACTTAGCCCTTCTATATTCATTTCCTTCTATTTTTTAATTAAATCCAATTCAGAATAAATTTCTCTCTTTTTCGACTCATGTTTTATTGGAAAATCTCAAAATATACATTCTACTATTCAAAGATCATGTTTTTATTTTTAATACTTATTTTGTTCTTCATAAATTTAAAGAACAAATGAAAAAAATAAAGTTTCCAACATATACTTACAAAAAGATTCATATAATACTTGAATGCATTCGTATTATAGCATATCATAAATTGAAAAAACATCACACCAAAAAGCATAAAATTTGATAATAAATTCATTCAATGCATAATACATACAAACTTATACAAGAATTACCTTTTCAAAGATAGCAAAATCTCTTGAATCACGCCAATTTGAGTGCTCTTGTAGTTGTAACATCGACACAAGTTGTGAATTCAGACAGATGAAAACTTCATTCACCTTGAGAAGATAAATTGAAATAAGAAGACACAAATAAATTTCTTCAGTCCATAACACAAACAACATAAAACTATGAATACTTCTTTTGATGAGACAAAATACACTTATAGTATGAAGAAAGAACTTGTTTTGATCATAAATAAATAAATAATACTATGAAACAATAGATTATTTTTTCGATAAATTACTAATATGTTTTTGGATGAGAAGAACTACCACTACTAGAAAATGGCGAAATTGTGACAGAAAATTGTGATGGAACACTTCAATTACAAATTGTGACAGGATTTTGATGAATTTGTGATGGATCATTCTTGCATAAACATAAAAATTTTAAAATATTTTATTTTCACATAAAAATTGAAAGAGTAACAGAAAATTTATGACAGATTTTCAATATAATTTTGTGACGGACATATTTTTGTCACAAGTTGATAAAAAAATAATAGAGAAAATACATCTTTTCCCCCCTAAACTTGTCGTCAAAACTTACTTTAGGCCTTAAACTAAACTTTTGTTTATTTACCCCTTTTAACATCTTTAAAAAGTATTAGTTTTATCTCTCAAAACTGAATACCACTCTCACAATAGAGAGTGTGTTACACTCGCCTGCACATCAATGCCACGCCAATGCCACGTCGGTGTCACGTCATTTCGACGTAAGAAATTACTATTTTTCTAAAAAAATTAATCCTCCACATATTATTTTTATATATTTAAATATATATATATATATATACATATTTATATATATTAAATAAAAAAGACACCCATACCCCCATTTTCTTTCTTCTTCACACCCACCTACCTACACTACCTATCCCAGCCCTCTCTGTTTTCTCCTCTTCCATCCCTTACCCCCACCCCTACCCTACGCAGCCCCCCTCCCCCTCCTCTTCATTTTTTTCTTTCTTTTTTAGATCATCCCTCCAACCCCCACCTCCTACAAAAGCCCACTCTCATCTCCCCCTTCTCTTTCAGCCCTTACCCATTTTCTCTTTCATCTTCGAACCATCAAAAACCCCAGCCCGAGCATCAAACATAGCCCCCCTCCTCCTCCTCTTCCAGCGCCCCACCCCCAACATATTACTCATAATTATTCAAACTTCAAAACAAATCCAGTATTTTCATAATTCAACAACTTATCTAACCAAATAACACCATATACACTAACAAAGAACAATTCTATACTGGTAACAATCAAAATCAAAAAAAAGTAAAGTCAACAAAAAAACTTCATTTTTTTTTAAGCTTTCAACTAAAGGGTGATCTTTTTTCCTTTTTTGGTAGAAGAATGTTGAATTATGTCGAATTTTAATGGGTATTTGTTAAAATTTTATTTTTGTTTGTAGATTTTGTGAATTTGAAATTCTTGATTGTGTAATGAGTAGTTTAAAATTGGAGGGGTCATCGGCTCCATTGAAGGTTGAGATGGTGTTCAATGGAGGAAAATATTTAATTTAGTATCCTCTTGGTTGTTCTTTGGTGGTGTTAATGGAGGAAAATGAAAAAAATTAAACGAAAGTGTTAATGGAGGAATTTAAGTGTTGTTGTTGATGTTTTGGAGAAGAAAGAAGAAAAGGTGTCTATCTTTTAATTATATTTTAAATATAATATTACTGAAATTAATTTTTTTTACATATAAATGGGCCTTTTTTTTAAAATGACACATCAGCATTAGGGGTGAAACAAATACACCTTAAAGATGCTAAGGGGTAAATAAATAGAAGTTTAATTTAAGTGTTAAAGTAAGTTGAGTAGACAAGTTCGGAGAGGGGAGAGGGAAATGATGTATTTTCTCAAAATAATAACTTTTTGTTACAAATCCATAACTAAATTTATGACAGATTGAGCAATCCATCACAATAAAAATGTAAAAAAAAAAAAAGGTAACTAATGTAATAAAAAATTGTGACGGATTTATTTCGTCCTAATAAAATTTTTTAAAAAATTTTTTAAAAAATCGACGGATTTATTTTCGTAAAAAAAAATAGAATTAAGCAAATATTTTGTTTTCCCTCTAAATTTTTTTTGCATCTTTTCATTTTCCCTCAAAAACATCTAGGAAACTCTTTTGGTAGAGAAAACCCTTTTTTCCTCTTCAATCTCATTCCGCGTTCTCCATCGTTGTTATCCTTATCATCGTCATTCTCCATTTTGACGAAGTGGATGTTCAAATTCTATTGTTATCCTTATCTTCTCGAGTTAAATTTACTTTATTTTGATGGTACTTCTTTTTTTGGCTTTATTTTTGAGTATATCGTGTAAGAGATCCAACTAAAATTTCTTGTTTATTAATTTACAATCTTGTTGGAGCTGTACTATCTTCCCTTCTTCTAGTTGGTTTGTGGAATTTTGTCGGAATGTAAATTTGCGGTGGCTGGTGGTTTCCATGACAACTTTTCACTATATGTTTTTTTTAGAACCATGATGTACAGACCAGCTTCTTGCACCTCGACTAACTGTATTTTGAACTCTGTGATCTGGATTTTCCCCCTTTTTAATACATTTTACTGTGAGATGTTTTGAACTATTTTTTGTTGAGTAGAGGTTTATCAAATATAGTCTCTCGTGAGGACTGTTTACACTCTACCTTCCTAGACCCTATTTTATAGAGGTATGTTGTTGTTGTGAATATTTCTTAATTTTTGGTGCTTTTTTTGGAAATATTTGCAAAAAGAAAAAAAGGTACTCCTAATTCTTTTTGATGATTTTCTAAGTCGATCTCTTAAAAGTTCAAAGACATACACTGTTTATTAAAAAAAAATCAAGAATCTGGTTTGGTAAAAACTCAAGGAAATACCATCTTGATTGTGCATTTTTTGTGGATAAAATGTAGGGAAATATCATGTTGCAGGGTTTAGTTTGTGAAAGTTGGTCAGATCTGAAATTTTCTATAATATGAGTGTATCACAAAAAAGAAGAAAAACTGAAATGTCAAAAGTGAGAAAATTGATCCTTTTTCCTTTAGATAATTAACTATCACCAAGCTGAAACTGAAATGTCAAAAGTGAGAAAATTAATCCTTTTTCCTTTAGATAATTAACTATCACCAAGCGGAGTGCACCATTTAGCTTTTTAGGAACATGAGGACCAGCAAATAGTATGTATATAAAATAAGGTTGCGTGCGATTCATCCTTGTAGTAGGACCTTTCCCTAAACTCTTCGCAGCGAAAGCTTCAGGGCACCGAACTTTCTTTTTTATATATAAAATACTTAATTTGGCAAAGAGATGATAATTCATGTGAAATATAAATTAAGCAGAGCAGAAGATTTTTTTTCATTTTCTTTTTCCTGTTTGTTCATGTGATTGTTGTGAAAATCAGTTTTTAAGCTGAAATAGGATTGAGGCTTAGTTGATTGACTTGTGCTTTTGTAATCCAAATGTTTTATGGTAGTTCTATATCTGATTTTCTGGAACGCTAGATTATCTATTCTATCGTAAGGACATCCATCTTTATTTGTGTGGGATTTTAGAGTGATTTTGAGTAATTGTGAAGCTTTTGTTTATCAATTGCATAATTTTTGGAACTATGAACCTAGTTGCGCTAGAGAGCCTGTAGTCCCTCTAACATCCAAAAAGAATAGAAGTTGGAACACGTAAGTTTTAACATATTTATATAAAAAAACTTGTCAACACGTAAGTTTTAATATATTTATTCAATTTCAGAGTGCACGATATGAATAACTCTGACCGTGAGTGGATGTATGATAGATTGTTGGAAGATGGATTCATAAATCCTAGGTTTATTGATGGGATTGAGAGCTTTGTTGAATTTGCTAAAAGTCATCCAGAATGTATGGATGGTGAAAAATTAAGATATCCTTGTAATCATCGTAAGTGTCGAAATAAAAATATTTTGGATAGTTTACAGTTATGACACATCTTGGAAATAATGGCTTTGTACCGAATTATTATCGTTGGCATCATCATGGAGAAAGTTACATTCCAGATCCAAGTGTGTTTGATACTCATCAAGAAGAAGCTTCAGCTTCAGGTAAAACCGTGAATTCTCAGTCTCATAATGAATTTAGAGCTATGGTTTTTAATGTTGCTGGGCCTTCTTATGATGGTAACATAGAAAAGGATCCAAATCCCATAACACAAAATATTTATAATTTGCTCAAAGCATCAAAACAATAAATTTGGTTGAGAAATCCATATGGACACACACAATTGTCTGTCGTTGCTCGTCTATTGAATCTAAAAGCGGAACATCATTTTTCTGAAAGATTGTATGATGAGTTGTGTGAATTTATATCAGAATTGACACCAACTGATAACATAATGATAGATAGCTTTTATAGTACCAAAAAGTTAATGAGAGGATTGGGCTTGCCGGTTGAAAAATTAGCTGTTGCAAAAACTGTTGTATGCTTTATTAGCGGGAGGATAATGAACTTGTCAATTGCAAGTTTTGTTCTCACCCTCAATTTAAGAGATCAAAACATCAACGCTCCAAGAATAAAACTAATATTTCTTATAAGAAGATGCATTATTTTCCTTTAGCTTCGCGTTTACAAAGATTGTATCCATTCGATGCTACAGCAAAACATATGAGATGGCATTCTGAGCATAAAAGGGATGGTGTGATATGTCATCCCTCTGACTCTTCTACTTGGAAACAGTTTGATAAGGCGCACCTTTCTTTTGCATTTGAAGAAAGAAATATTAGATTGGGTTTGTCAACTGATGGTTTTCAACCATTTGGTCAATTTGGACAACAATATTCTTCTTGGCCCGTGATATTTACACAATATAATTTGCCACCTTGGATGTGCATGAAGGATGAATACATGTTTTTATCTGTGATTATACCTGGTCCCAAAAATCCAAAACAGAAAATCGATGTCTTTTTGCAGCCTCTCATTCAAGAGTTAAACGAATTATATAAGGAGGGAATTCAAACATATGATGTTTCAAGTAATAATAATTTTCAAATGAAAGCTTCATTGATGTGGACAATAAGTGATTTTCGTGCGCATTCAATGTTATCAGGTTGGAGTACAGCAGGAAAGTTAACTTGTCCTTATTGCATAAAGTATTCAGATGCTTTTTCACTACCTAATGGTAGAAGGATCTCATGGTTTGATAATCACATAAAGTTCTTACCACCAAATCATCCGTGGAGAAGAAATAAAAAGTGGTTCAAGAGAGGTCAAACAGTACAGAAGATTGTGTTTACTGAACAATTGGGTTTACAAATACTTACGGAGATTGAGGACTTGGGACTCATTAAAGTGACAGAACTTGGTTCTGATGCAAAAATTTTCAAAGAATTGTGCATGTGGTTGGAAAAAAAGAAGTATCTTTTGGGACTTGTCTTGCTGGAAAATAAATCCTATTAGGCATAACCTTGATCTGATGTATAATTTATTTTTTTTGATACTATCTTCAACACTGTGATGAATGTCAAGGAAAAAACAAAGGACAATGCAAAATCTAGAGAAGATTTAAAACTACTTTGCCATCGTCTAGAGTTACATCAGAATGAAAGTAGCAAAAAGTATCCAAAGGCTTATTATATGCTAGATGATAAGGCTAAAGAAGTGCGTTGTAAATGGTTGTAAGAGTTGAGATTTTTCTGATGGTTATATGTCTAATCTAGGAAGATGTGTTGACATGAACAAGCTTAAACTTTTTGGTATGACGAGCCATGATTGTCATATGTTTATGCAACGGTTAATACGTATAGCATTTCGAGAATTGCTTCCACGAAATGTGTGGCAACCATTGACGGAGTTGAGTCTTTCCTTTAAAGATCTCACCTCTACAACAATTATGGAAGAACACATGAGACAATTAGAAAATAATATTCCTCTCATCTTGAGTAAGCTTGAGCACATTTTTCCTCCAAGCTTCTGAGATTCTATGGAACATTTTCCTATCTATTTAGCTTATGAAGCACGTTTAGTGGGCCCAGTTTAAGGACGATGGATGTATCCGACTGAGAGGTAAATAAAGTTCACGATATGTTATAATATATGTAAATAAATATATTACTTATACCATATTCACATACTTTCATGTTTTGAAGGAATCTCCATAGATACAAGAATGATGTCAAAAATAAGAATAAAGTTGAAGCTTCTATATGCAACGCATATGTAGTGGAAGAAGCATATTTATTTTGTGCGCACTACTTTAAGTCATACATTACAACACGACACAGAAAAGTGTCACGAAATTTAAATAATGGTGGAGTTGAACAGGACCATGCTGAAATGCTTTCTGTTTTTAAGCTAGCTGGTCGAGATTTTGGTAATCTGTAAAACAGGAGGTTAGATGATAAAGAATATCACGCAACTCTTACATATATTTTGTTGAATTGTGATGAAGTAAAATCATATATCAAGTAAGTTAATTATGAATCATCTATAAATATCAATAAAAAATTTGATATTGAAATTAAATTAGCTTTTTTTCTTCAGAATTTATGAAGACATCTTGAGACAAATACAACCATGTATGCAAGATAGCGAGATTGATGCTAAACTTGAAACAGAGTTTGCATCTTGGTTTGAAAAATATGTAAGTATTAATAGGTCTAAATTATTCTTGATTATTCATTATTATTCATAAAATCCAATCTTAATCGATGTCTAATTATTTATAATGTCAATAGGCACGGGATCCTTCTTCCGGCATTACCAATCAAATCATGAAAGATCTTGCAGAAGGGCCATTACATATGGTTCAGCCCTTTAATGGATATGTCGTAAATGGTTACAAGTTTCACACTGAAGAATACGGTTCAAGTAAATCTATGATGAATAGTGGTGTATGCATCAAGGGTTCGAGCCATAGTGCAGATAATATCGATTACTATGGTCGATTAATAGTGATTTTGCAACTAGAGTATAATTCATTACCATTCAAGCGAATCGTGTTATTTAAGTGTTCTTGGTTGGATCTGACGTCAAAGCATGGTACAAGAGTGCATCCACAGTATAATCTTGTTGATGTTAACAAGAGGGGAGTCTTCAACAAATATTAACCATTTATTATGGTTTTGCAAACATCTCAGGTGTATTTTGAAATGTATCCTACTGTAAAAAAGACAGCAAGTGAATGGTTGACCGTTTGCCCAATAATGGCACGCTCCGTTGTAGATGTTCCCAAAAAAGTAGAGCAACCTCATACATTGAATGATCAAGCTTTTCAAGAGGATGATAGTCGATTACATGAGATTTATATTGATGAAAATGAAATACTTAATACATTGAATGATCCAGATGGTATGCTTACTTACATGGGGGAGGAGGAGGAGAAAGAGGGGGATGGTAGGGAAGAGGATGAGAATGACGAGGATGAGGACGAGGACGAGAACGAGGACGAGGATGGGGACGGGGACGGAGACGGGGACGAGGACGGGGACGAGGACGGGGTTGAGGATGATGATGAAGATGAGGATGAGGAGGAGGAGGAGGAATGTGAACTTCATAAAAAGAAAAGAAGAAGAATCTAATTTTTGAATGTTTGTATTTCTTGATGAATATGATTTTGAATGTACTATTCTATAAATTTGGTCGTTATGAATCACTTGTTGGGAGATTGGTTTATTTTGATATAAAAATTATTGATGCATCATTGTATTGTGCAACATATGAACTTTAATATTTATTGAAATTTATATATTGTAAAAATCTTTGTTTTTCAAGAACTTGAGTTATTTATTATAAAACTTGAGTTATGAAGGATAAAAGTTTCTTTTTTCAAGAACTTTGTTTTGCAGTTATATAATAATTGTCATTTTAGAATATGAGAGATACGCCATCATTGGTTGTTGGTTCTCCTGATACTCCTGGTTACATAGATATTCCTATTGGGTCTAGTAGCAGCTCATCAACAACTAGGAGGTTGGTCATATCAGTTGTTAGGAAAAAGTAAGAGAAGACATTTTTATAAATATTATTTACCTTTTTAAAAAAAAAAATTTCATAAAATGTATAATTTACTCTTTATAATTATATTTCAGGTTTGTCCCTAATGGTCATTCTATCTCAAAGACCATCACAGAAAATTTTAAGGAACAACAAGATGCTACTAGATACACATGGAAGGGTGTTACAGAATCCATTCGTAAATTCTATTGGCGTGAATTTATGGTAAATATTGCTTTATATTAAAATTTTATAATAATGTTGTTGTGTTTATGTCTCTAACTAAATTTTTTTCTAAAAATCATATCAGTGGAATCATACAGGGAACTCCATAATCGAACATACCTGAAAGAAGGTGGCATCCAACTTATATACAAAAAGAACATATCATTGGCGAAGAGTAATAAACAGGCCCGATTTTGTGTTGGATGATGTTTGAAAAAACTGGAAGATATATTGAGATTCTGATGAGTTTAAGTACAAGTCTTGTATTGCAACTCAAAATCGATGTAGTGAAATTGGTGGTCCGGGCACTAGTCCAAGTAAGCATACCGGTGATTTTAGGTCAACAGTGGAGCATACTATAAAATTGGTAAATTTCGTACTTTAATAAATTAATTCTTTAAATATATCTCCTATTTTAATGTTAAACTTTTTTTCAGGCAACACAAATGGGTTGTGAACCAAATTTATGGGAGATATTTAAAAAGTTACACCAAATAAAGGATGGCAGTTTTGTGGATGCCAAGTCGAAGAGCATTAATGAAAGTTTGCCTATTTACGCTTCTCATTCTTTAAATCTTGAAAGTATGATCTCTTTCCCTTTGTTAACCTTTCTCTTTCTCTTTTTGGGTCTTTCTACAATTGCTTCTTATTCCCTTTATTGTGTAGCTATTTGTGCTGGTCTGATGATGCCTACTTCTTGCCATCAGTGTTAGACATAAAGTTTTACTGTTAGTGGTTAATAGTGCATGGATTCTTTATGATAATTCGGGTGACATCCAGAGAGAGATTAGAAAATTCTTGGTAGTACTAGTTCTAACTAAAGGTCGGGGTGCTACCATTTATGTGGTCATAGTTATATGTGACACACCGAGCCAGCTTCTTTTAGGTTGTCTACTTGGAGAAATTTCGATCTAATTAAAGTTCAATTAGTACCCGATCGTGTATGAAACTGAGATAGTCAAAGGTCCTATCAGAGATCAAGACCCCTCCATAAGCAATGTCACAAACTCTTTTGAAGAGTTGAAAGGCCAAGTAGATAAAATCTAATATGCTTACTGTGAGGCAGTACCAACAGTGGTGTGAAACAACTCTCAAAACCATAGGACTGAGTGTATTAATTTAAATTCAAGCAGTTTGGTTTTGATTCTTATGTTAATTGTGGCTTATCACAGAATCTGTAAATCGCTCCTTGTTTGGTCCTTGTTTGTGGTGGTACAACTTGTGTAATTATGGGTTATCACAGAATCACAGAATCTTTAAGCTGTAAATCGAGTATGATTCTTATGTTAATTGTGGGTTATCACAGAATCTGTAATTGTGGGTTACACGTATCTTGTGTAAAATTCTAGAAATGTGGTACGATATACATGTTGCTGACTGTTGGATTTAAATGAGATTGTCATTGAGTCGAGTGTCTATTAGAAACTTCCTTCTACATCTGAGGTAGGGGTAACGTTTGTGTACATTTTACTCTTCATCTATCCCACCGCTTCTGTAAAATCAGTCTTGAATCAGTTACCTTATAAGTATGTTTGCAGCCCTCTACTTGCCTTTAAAGCACATCACGTTCCTCTGCCTCCATCTGTATTATATACAATCAACCAAAGACATTCTAAATACTTCTGCAGTACCATTCTTACCTCTGGCATTTGAAGCAGCCCATTGGATTTTGTTCTGCCAGCTGCTAACTTATTTGGTAATGCCTTGCCAAGTAAGTACTGTGCTTCAAATTCCAATATTGAAGTTACTTTCAAAGTAAAGGTGAGTTATGCTTTCATCTGTTGTCGTTCATAAAAGACACTTTCGATCGTGACAATGGCCCACCTGTATATCCTATCCCTAATAAGTAATTTTGTATGTAATGCCAAGGTGAGCTTGAATATCCACTTTGGTGTCCCTTGGTTGTCACATGTTAACTTTCTCCAATTGACTTCCTGGAAGTTCCCACGCATGGCATTATACATTTTCCTGATAGATAAGTTTTTTATTTGTATCTAGTCTTGAGTAGGGTATCCAACATAATTTACATAAGCCTTGTCTTTCAAACATTTTCAAACCATCCATGAAGCTTGATGAGGTAGCACTTCCTTAATTTGGGAGGCTTCTGATTCCAGCTCTGTTAGCTTTAAAAAAAGGTTAACTGGATCCCTTTTTATAGGTGCATATTGATAATCTATCCATGCACATTCTAGTATCAACTATAGAGCATATTGAAACTAGTTTAATGTGCGATCCGACTATCAGAGTATTACTATATTATTCATATTTCAAAGGACAATGATCATGCGTAGCTGAAGATACTCTTAAAACCATTTTATTAACTCGAAAACTAAAATTTCCTATAAATGACCATAGTTTATATGCAGTAGTTTTCATAGAGAAGTACATGTAGTTCTAAATTTTATTGATCAAAATATAGTTCTAAATTTTATAATAAGATAAAAACAAATGTTCCTAAATTAAGATTGTCATATCTTACAAGACCAAATCCTAGTATTTGGAAGTTGATTAAACTCAGATTCTCTGAAAATTTTTAGTTCAGAATCGTAGATGTGACAAAGTAGACCGAGTCTGATCTCTGTAAGGACAATGCCTAGAGAAGGATCACATCTAAGGGCTTCCATTTTCATCGTTGTCTTGATAGAATATGAATTTAGTGATGTGATGTGAGTGTTCCTGGTATATAGAAGTGGACAACTTGTATAAAATATGGTTCTTTATGAACAGCAGTTCAGCGTATGTGCTAACTTGATCTTATTTTGTTTTTGATAACCTGCTACCCTCCACCGGTACATGTACACTATGTCCACTAAGGCTTGGACAAATGGGAAGAAATCACTTAGTGTTGTTTTTCCCTTTGCTGGGATTATATGCTAAGTGGATATATCCATAACATTACTTACACGTCTCTTGAATTCAAACTGTAGGCAAGTCTGAATCATCTTCTCCCAGTTTTGCTTTCTGATCAAAATCAGTGAGATATTTATTACTACTCTATTAAGAAAAATACCATTGAGATCTATCCTGTTTTTTAGGTACTAGTTACTGCTTCGTTAAGAGCCTCTCTCGACGAAGCAAAAATAGATGCTGGACTAGTTACCAGGTTGTTAATGTTGCCTCTTTTAGGTGACATAGAAAAGACAACTACATACCAGTGTAATTTCATAGGCAAGTAAGTAGATTTAGAATGATAAAGTATATATAGATCTCTCTCTTACCTTATGAGGCAGAGAATTTGCATACATCAGGTGAGCATCACCTTCACTGCTACAAAGTGAGAATGTGAACTGTCCACAAGTACGTTTGTTTTGTTTTGTTTTACAGTTCGGACCAATCTGTTCTGTATGTCCATGTATTTGTTGATTGTTTTGATTCCTATCAAGAGAAAGTGGATATCAACAGACACAAACACTCAAAAAGGACTGGCATTTTGATAACAGATGATAACATATCTGGCAGGATATCCTGTTCTTCTAGTAGTGATGTTAAAAAGATTTCCTGTTCTTCTAGTGATGTCTGACAGTTAAATATTTTCCTATTCTTCTAGTGATGTCTGACAGTTAAATATTTGGTGGCTGATTATTTGTATTTTTTAGGATAAAATGGAGGTTGTCATAGCCGCTGCTCTTTCGGGCTCATCAGGCGATTCATCAATTCATCAGAAGATCAAGAACTCGAATAAATCACATGTACTTTGATGTTGCGGGTGGAGCAAAAAAATGATGTGTGTATGGATTGGACTCTCAAGCTTTAACCTTGTATAAAGATAGTACGTGCAATTTGCCTGTAGTGTTGGTTTCCATTTGAGGCAACAAAGTGACGATCGATTCAAATCTACGGAGGAGCAATGGTCTTGCATGATGAGCGATATGAAATTATCTTCTCGTTCATTTAGTAACCTTGCTCTTCCTAATAGGGAATCATCTAATGTTTAAGTGTTTAATATTTTAAGACTTAACTTACTTGAAGTGTCGACTTGAACATTGTCACACTTTTTTGGGTAGTTATATGCTTTAAATTTTAAACATTGGTAGACTTTTGCTTATTGAAGTTGTGACTTTTTTGGGTAGTTATATGCTTTAAATTTTAAACATTGGTAGACTTTTGCTTATTGAAGTTGTGATTTTGCATGTTTTAATTAACTTCAGACGTTTTTTAATATAAACCTTTTATTATGTTTGCTTTCTTCTGAAGGTTAATTGTTTTTATTTAATTTCTCTCTCACACTATATATATAGTGTGAGAGAGAGCGCATTGTATTGCGTAATTATTCTTTATTAATATTAAAAATTTAAATAAAATTTGTGACAGATTTAATTTGTCACAATCTATCCTAAATTTGCTACTAGTACAGGTAAGAGAGTCATATTGTGACTAAATTAGTTTGTCACAAATTATTTGTAATAAAATATATTGTCACAATTGTAATGACGAGATTTAGAAATTTGTTATGGAAATTATTCTGTCACTATTTTATAAAAAAATATTTTATCAAAAATTTGTTACAAATTTGTGATGGGATTTAAGTCAAATATAAGAATTTATATTGTGACGGACGATCTGTCTCAGTTCCATCACAATAATGTTGTGACGGAATTTCAATCCGTCACAATGATTTTATAACCAAAGATTCTGAGATGCACATTTTTCCATCACAAATCCATCATAATCAATGATTTGTGACTAAAACCTCTATCACAATCAATAATAGGACGAAAGAACTTGTTTTGATCATAAATAAAGAAAATAATACTACAAAATAATACATATTTTTCATATTTTCGAACAATTTTTGGGATCTCTAATGAAAGAATAATTATATAGATGGGAGGGAAGATGAAAAGTGTAGAGTTAAAATTAATTAATGATATTTCACAATTCACAAGGCCTAATAAAATGAAGAGTTACAATCATTCAGTATTATATTAGTAAATGCTAATTATCTTAAAATTAAATGAAATAGCTAATTGATAGATAATTTTTAAAAATAGAAAAAAAAAATTATATATATATATATATATATATATATATATATATATAGTGTGTGTGTGTGTGTGTGTGAAGACCTTTAAAAAGGGGAATTGAACTTTTTACCCTTTATTAAAAATATTTGCAATAGATAAAACTATCATTTACTATTATTTAATTATTTTTGGTATAAAAATAAAATTACACATAGCAAAAAAGAGGTTAATAGTTATAGTAGGTTATTTCAAGAAGGAAAATTATTGAAATATCCATATTGTAGAAGAAGTCATCAAAAGGAAAGAAAAAACAATACAATAGCTAGAAAATCTATAACGTATCTATTTTTTTCCTTTTAAGAGGGTAATGTTCATTAATTATTAATTTTTTCACTTTTTTTTAAAGTTGAAGTCCATTAATTAATATGTAATAAAGACCAATTTATGGCCAAAAAAAAATTGAAAAAGAATGCGTATGATTTATTTTTAGGGGATTCTCCTTTTAACTTTATATTCCTCCAGTAAAATTTTTTAATTATACCTATATTTATATATAATAGTTTCATCAATTTCGAGTCTATATTTTAGAAGAATGAATAGTTTCATCAATTTTGAGTCTATATTGTAGATAAATGAGTGCTCGATCGGGTTTTGATGAATTTTTATGTAAAGGTTATGTTTAATCATATAGTTCTAATATATCAATTGTGATATTATTTTATGAGAAAATAATCTATTACCACCTTGAATTATACACGAAAAGGATGAGACACACCCGAAAGGGTCATATTACCCCCAAGATTAATTAAAATCGTATTTTTGACA
>NC_061113.1:55713492-55733212 GCF_002878395.1 Capsicum annuum | reverse complement strand
CAGAAGTTCAAAGGAAAAAAACATGTGCGTTGATGGAAAAGAAAAAGCAGATAACACTTGAGCAGACAATTAGCTCAGAGTAGAAATAAGATCAGAAAATATCATGTTTTCAAGAATAAGAATGGGCATTTCAATTAATAATGAAGAAATTAATGGAAATTAAATGCATTAATTAATATAATTATATAAATCCATCAATTGTCATAAAAAAAAGTATTTTGAAAAATGGGAATTAGGAAGGACTGTTTTTTTCCAAGGGAAAGAATTAATAAATTAAATAGTAAAAAGTTTAATAAATAGGATGAGGAAGTGGAAGAGTTTAATAACGTGAGATAACTATGTAACCAGATTGTACATTAAATACATTGTATGTAATGTCTAATAATGTACACATTAATGGAGGATTTTTATTTAATTTTAAACAATTTATTAAGCTGAAAAAAAAAAAGAAAATAGCTAAAATATCCACAAAAAAATAAGTAGCATTGGAGGCCTCTAAGGCATGACACATAGGACAAGCTAAGTTTCTCCATTATATATAGAAGAGCCTTGGAAGCAGGTGAAGGTCATCATGCCTGTTTCCAAGGGCAATTTAGTCTTTTCACTAAAAGTGTAGTGTCATCCGAAGTATCCAACCACTCTTAACGACACGTATCACATTTTCTTGCTATTGCTTTTGCTATCCTCTGTTTGTCGACATTCTTTTCCATATCCATTTGCTTTGATTATTAAAGTTACAAGTTACATTTCTGAAACTCTTAGACCTAGAATTTTTTGAACGTGAAACTAGGTTTTGGTTGGCTATTTTTAAGCTTGATTTTGCTCTATTCAAGGTAATTCTATGGTTCAGATAAAACCACAATTGAAAAACCTAAATCGATTGAAGTCAACAGCTCTTCAAAATCCTGTAAGTTGTTCATTTCTTGGTGCTTTGAGTTGAATTTCAAGTAATTCAATGTCAAGTTTGTTGCTTTGTGTGGGTCTTTTATCTCTGTGTTTTAAGAGAAAAATTTGAATATAATCCCTCAACTATGTTAATTTTCTAAGTGTGATTTATGGAAAGCTAAGTTTCAAAATTTTGTTTGAGTCGTATTTGAAAATTAATATTGGCAGTTCTCTGTGTGATTTGAAAATTTATTTTTTGGGTGAACTTTTGCCCTCTAGGTGTTTGCGGAAATTCTCCAACGAAGCAGCCTCTTTCAACTACAATTTTCTTATGCAGTAACTCTTTGGTTACGACAACACTGGTAAAAATGACTCTTTTTACAACCTTCTTACAGTTAAAGTGTGTGCACACCCCAATAATTTTTTATTTAGAACGGAGGGAGTATATATCTCTTACTTTTTTTAACTTGGATAAGTAAAAGTGTACATCTATTTTTACTATATACTATAAAAGTAAAAGCATTCATATTGATTTTACTGTCACTTGGAGATTATAATTGATACTGATATTTGCACTACTGAGGTAGTATATGCTGCTACAGTTGGGTGAATCGTTTGTGTGCATAAATTTTTTGGGCTTATTTGCTTGTTCAAAAATTATTTGGTACTTTGTTTATAGGAGTACAACATATTAGTCTGAACATTATGTTGTCAAATAAAGATTCTTTTAGTAAATAATTACTGTAAAACGGAAATTTGATAAGGGAGTGCAATGAGATAAAAAAGAATTCTATCATTGAATTGCGGCGGTGTCTAGCATTGAAAAATATGGGAACGGTCTGAACATAGTAATGCAATTGTGTGGAGTTTTCTTAAACGAAACTCTTTTTGAAGAAGCTTTTTGTAACACTCCACATTTTTTAGCTAGAAATCAAACCATTGTTTCTACGTGTGTAAACTCCAATCCCATGATTTATATTTGAATATATGTTTTATGATCCTTATCCTAGTGTGTGAGGTTCTTATGAGGTGAGAAGTGTTCACAGAAATCACTTAGAGCAAAGTTGAGCTAAGAGCTTTTGATTCAGCCAAATTTTTCTATTCTATTCTATAAGGGTCAACTTTGAACGTGTATAACTTTTAACATATATAAAATTTTGCATTTCAAGACCCACCAAATGATATATAATTGAGTTATCTTTCAAACAATACTAATTTTGCCTTAATCCAATACCCAAACGAAAAATTATGTCCATTTTTGTGAGAAACAGTAAGGGGTAGCGATAGCCCCACGCAACGAGGGCTATTCCACTGGAACAGGGGTCGCTCCGAGAGGGCGATTTCCAAGGAAAAAAGAGGCCAAGGGGAAATTGGGTCCTTTCCCTAAACCCTAATCGCCGAAAACACGATTTGTAACATTCCAAGGGGCATTATTTGCCCATTACCTCAAAATTTTCTCACTAAAAACCCTTCCCCTTTCCCAAGAACAAAATTCAAGCTTCTTCTCTCAAGAATTCAAGGATTCAAGCTTTAATTTCAATATTTCTTTAAGAATTAGTTCAGTTAAGGTATGTATGGTATTCATCAATGGGTTTCTTTCACCCATTGAGCCCAAAAACCCTCTTTTGGTTTAAAGTATGAATTTATACATGTTCAAGATGAATTTAACCCATGATTTTATTTGTAATTTGAATTCAAGCCATATCCATATGTGTTTCTATGTAAATTAAGTTATTTCATGTTCTAAATTTTCACGAATCCATGTTATACTCAATCAATTTCATGCTAACTATTAAATTCATGTGGTGATCCATGTGAATATGTTGTTTTCTCAAGTTTAACTCATCCCCATGTTCAAGTTCATGTATTTCACTCAATTATTGAAATGCCTTATTGTCAAGACCCGAGGCTATCCCCTAGTCACGACAATGGTGCTTACAATTACAAGTGAACACAAGCTAACTCATGAGCTGGTATCTGCTGTGAACACTGGACAAAATAGTAATGCCTCACGTGTGTAGAAGGTAAGCTAAAAAGATACGGTAAAACTGGATATTGAAATATGAATCAAAATATGTCTGGGATATCTGATAACAACTGATAAAACTAAAATGACTAACTGGTTGTCTAACTAATTGTTTGAAAGACTTTAAATATCTTGATGAGTTAATGGGAAAGACCCCCAACCAACTCCAACTGACTGAACGTAAGAAAGCACTAAAGTAACTGAAATAAGCAAATTATGTCCTTGATAGATGAGGACTCACCACTACTTCTACTAAGTAATATCGAGTTGTCTAAGAGCAGTCGGGAAATTATGCGTCCAATCATAAACATGGTTGTGATTAGTACTTCGAATGCATTGGTATATGAGATGAGGACTGGCTGAAATGCATGAGGTATCTGAGCATAAATACATGAACATAAAATATCTGAGAATGCAAGACCAAGCATAAACATGGTTGTGAGATAATTTGTAATCTAAAAGGATGAAAGCTATATAACTGAATAACTAAAAATATATACGTTTGGTTAAGCAAACCTGAACTGAAATACACTGATTACTGTACTAAGACTGTGGAAGGTATCATGTAACCGACATGGCCCAATCTGAGCTAATCGGGGTCCAACCTTTAACTCCAGTTGGAAAGGTGTCATTATTGTGCCACGGGTACTAACACTGGTTGTGTGGATCCACTGAACTGGTGTTTCGAAGGACTAATGAGTCACCCTCTACTAGCAGGTGATATCATGAGATATGTGTCAACCCTTGACTGGTAGGTGGACATCTAAAACCTATGCTGGATATGCAGTTCTGGAACTCAGGGACCGCTACTAGAGGTCACACCCTCTACTGGTAGTTGAGCCCCCATCCCTGTGTTCGTTTGATGCTAAATTCTACTTCCAACTGAACTGGCACTGATACTGAACTGACTAAACTAAATTGAATATTTTTACATAACTAATAGTGCTTATCATAATCATAACTATCTAAGTAAATAATAAGACTCATGGTTTCACTGAATTATTACTTGAAAGATCTGAAGAGTAAGTAAACACAAGGGTATCAGGTCTTCATAACCCGCCAGCACTGAGTGAGTATAAAGATACAGTATCAAACTGGAAATACTGTAGCATACAATCAGGGTTCAAAAAACCAAAGCATGAACATTTAATCAAACATGTAAGAATCATAATCTTAAACGTGGGAATGTCTTAAACATGAAGAAATAATATGATTACATGGCTAAATTCATAATTTGGAGATTTATTCTGAAATCAATAGAACATGACATGGGATTCGCAACACTTAAAACATGATATAACTCATTCCACTAAAAAACACCTGTAAATATAACTTGACATTGAATTGACAAGAGATTCATGGACTTATTTCATCTTGAACTCGTGCAAACTTATAAAGTAAACCAAAAGAGGGTTTTTGGGCTCCATGGGTGAAAGGGACTCATGGATGAACATCCCACATACCTGAAGTAGAAGCTTTGGGGTAATTTCTTTGAAGTTGTTCTTAACCTTGAGAAACCCTAGCTACTTGGGGAAGATGAAGAAACCGCTTTCTCTTGATTATATTAGTAAATTGATATTTAATGATGTAAATTGGGGGTTTGAGGCCTTTTATACCACCCCTTGTGAAGCCAAATCGACATAGGTTTGGCTTTTAAAAGAGTGGGGAAAGCATAAGAGCCTCGAAATAACATGCAGAAAATTACATTCCCTGTCGGTATGAGTCGACCATACGACTCATATGTTAGGGTATGACTGGACTGGGGTATGACTGGACTACTGACTCGTAAGCTGGACAGATTTTAAAGAACATGTACTGGTCTGGATATGAGTCGTACTTTCAACTCGTAAGATGCCTACACTATTTGGTAGTCATTCGTAAGATGAACGATCAACTTGGGAAACTAACACTGTTATTAATATGACTTCTCTATATACGATTCGTACCTTTGTATATGACTAGATACCTCTCCTCTTATATCCTGGACATAACTTCAAGGGTTCAACACTGATGTCCATACGGTTGGGTACATACGACTCGTACCCCTCTTGATGACTCCATAGGGTTAAGAAATACCTGCAACACAATGTTTAACACACTATACTAACTTTAGGTACGAGTCTAACATATGAATCGTACACTGGGTATGACTGAGGATCACGAGTCATATGCTGCACAGAGACTAAAAAAGATATGGGGTATGATAATATCTCCCTCTTGAGAACATTCGTCCTTGAATGAGACTGGTTAGACTGAGACCACTGAAGATATTGATATCATATACTGAACAGGCATGAATTGAAACATGATTACATAACTGAGTTTGAAACATGATACCTGCATAAGATTTCTGACTACTTTGGGCTGTCTCACCTCTTCCAAATCAACTAAACTTTCTCCATTGCCTTAAACACTGAATCTAGCCCTATCAAGCAGCTTCAGGTACCTCAAACCAACTAATAGGAGATCTACATCTTCTCCCATAGAGAGCCTCAAGTGGAGCTATCTGAATACTGGAGTGATAGCTGTTGTTGTAGGCAAACTCAATCAAAGGTAAGTGGTTATCCCAACTACCTTTAAAGTCAATAACACATGTCCTCAATATATCCTCTAAGTTCTGAATGGTCCTCTCTTCCCGACCATCTGTTTGAGGATGAAAAGTTATACTGAGATGAACTTGGGAACCAAGACCTTTCTGAAAATCCTTCTAAAAGTGAGAGGTAAACTGAGTACCTCTATCTGAAATAATAGACAATGGGACCCCATGCAATTTCACCAACTCCTTAAGGTAAATCCCGACATAATCCTCAGCTGAGTATGAAGTATGAACTGGCGAGAAATAAGCTGATTTGGTAATTCTATCTACAATGACCCACATCAAATTATGCCGATGATGCGTATGAGGAAACCCTATTACAAAATCTATGTTCACCACTTCCTATTTCCAAGTGGGGATGCTAAACTCCTGCAAGGTGCCACTAGGCCTTTGTTTCTCAACCTTGACTTGCTGACAATTTAGATACTTAGCCACAAACCCTACAATATCCTTCTTCATGCCACTCCACCAATAGATTTCCCGCAAATCACGGTATATCTCAGTGGTTCCTGGGTAGATAGAGTATCGCAACCATGCACTTCTGCAAGTATCCACTATCTCAAGCCCTCAACATGTAAAATACATAACCTGCCCTGACAGCAAAGCACACCGTCTCCCCCTTGAGATAAAACCTTTACCTTCTCACCTCTAACGACCTTTTTCAACTTAACTAGACTAGGATATCTATCCTATTTTTCTTTCACTTTATCAACCAATGAAGATTTTAAACTATTTTGGACCCATATACTACCCTCAGCTGAATCAATCAATCGAATACCTAACCTAGCAAGCTTATGAACCTTACTGACTAACTTCTTATCTCCTTCAACATGAGCAACACTACCCATAGACAATCTACTAATAGCATCTGCCACTATATTGGCCTTTCCCGAATGATACAACATACTCATATCATAATTTCTTAACAACTCAAGCCACCTTTTCTGACGAAGATTCAGATCTTTCTATGTGAACATATACTAAGTGAACATATCAACATGAACCCCATAGAGATAATGTCTCTAAATTTTTAAGGCAAAAATAACAACTGCCAACTCAAGATCATTGGTAGGATAATTAATTCTCTTTATGGGGTTTAAGATGTCTAGAGGCATAGGCTATAACCTTGCCTCTCTACATCAAAACACAACCAAGGATAACTATGGAATCATCACAGTAAACTACAAACCCATCTGAACTATCTGGCAAAGTCAAGACTGAGGTGGAAGTGAGTTGAGTCTTCAACTCCTGAAAACTCTTTTCATACGAATCTGACCACTGAAATTTGACTTTCTTCTGAGTCAATCAAGATATGAGGGATGCAATAGAAGAAAAACCTTTAAAAAATCACCTGTAATAGCCAGCCAACCCCAAGAAACTCCTGATATCTAATGGAGAGATGGGTCTGCGCCAGTTTCTCACTACTTCGGTTTTATGAGGGTCAACTCTAATGCCATCACCGAAAATATAATAGCTAAGAAAAGCTACTGATCTCAGCCAAAATTCACACTTATTGAATTTGGCAAACAACTGATGAGCTTTAAGGGTCTGCAACATAACTCTCAAATGGTCTGCATGATCATTCTCACTATGAGAATAAACAAGGAAATCATCAATGAAGACTATGACAAACATGTCCAATTACTATTTGAATACCTTCTTTATCAAGTCTAAGAAAGCTACAGGGGCATTCGTTAGTCTAAAAGACATAACTAGAAATTTGAAGTGACCATACCGAGTTCTGAAAGTTATCTTCAGAATGTCACATTCTCTGACTCTATGCTGATGATAGCCAGATCTGAGGTCTATCTTAGAGAAATAACTGACACCCTGAAGTTGATCGAAATAGTCATCAATTCTGGGGAGTGGATACTTATTCTTGATTGTGACTTTTTTCAACTGACGATAGTCGATGCATATTTTGAGAGAACCGTCTTTCTTATACAGGAATAAGACTGGAAACCCCCCATGGAGAAACACTAGGCCTAATAAAACCCTTATCTAAGAGATCTCTTAACTATTCTTTCAACTTTTTAAGCTCAGCTGGAGCTATTCAGTAAGGTGGAATAGAGTTGGGTATCTGGAAGGAGATCTATTCCGAAGTTAATTTCCCTTTCTAGAGAAACTCCGGGAAGGTCTTCAGGGAACACATCTTGGAATTCCCTTACCACTGAAATTGAATCGAGACTTGGAGTTGCATAACTAGAGTGTTTGACTCAAGATGGTAAACACACCCTTTATATATCATTTATCTTGCTTTAAAATAAGAAACAACCTGACTCCTAAGCACTAAAGTATTACCCCTCCATTCAATAACTGGTTCATTGGAAAACTAAAACTGAATGACTCTATTTCTATAATAAACTGAGGCTCATCACTAGTGGAGATAATCCATGTTAAGAATTACATCAAAATCAGTCATCTCTAACTCTACGAGATCAACTGAGGTGATTTTCTGAGATACTGTGATCGAGAAATTTCTATATACCCATCTGGCTGTAATAAATTTACCCATTGGGATAGACACCGAGAAAGGTTCTGCTAATATTTTGAGACTGATACCAAAATTGATGGATATACAAATAATTCTGACACTACCCACTGGTGGCACTAGAAGTAGTACCTTACTTAGTCGAACGACCTGCTGGAGCTGAAGAACGATTGGGATGACCCTGCTGAACAGTCCTCGAGTAGTCCCTGACTCATTGGTCTGGATTTCTACATCTAAAACACCCATCACTACCAGCTTAACACTCATCCTAATGATTCTTACCACACTTCTTACAGAGTGAATTAGTACGACCATTGTTCACACTACCCTAGGACTTAAAGACTGGCGCTCTATTCCGACTGTCTTGCTTGAACTTAGGCATTGGCACACCAGCTGAAGATGGAGCTGAGACTAAAAATTTCTAGTGGAACAGAGAATGGTTACCACCTTCTGACCTTGGCTGAGAAAAGTTAAAACTATCTATTCTAGCCCTCTTGTTCTCTTTATATTTTTCCTCCTCAATATGATGAGATGAACCATAAGTCTAGATAGGTCCATCTCTTTAATCAACCTGGTGGTCATATACTCCTTTACCACACTATCAGATACTCTAAATATAAACTTACTCATTATAGACCTATTGTCTACCACCATAGTAGAATCATACCTCACCAACTGAGTGAACTTAAGTGAGTACTCCTTCACACTCATACTACCTTGCTTCAAATTGATAAACTCCTTATCCTTATCTTTTCTCAACTCTAATGGAAAGAACCTGTCTAAAAAAGCCGTGGCAAGTTTCTCCCACTCTACCGGCCTTGCATTCATACCACGGTATTCTTTTCACTGCTTAAACCAGGTGTGAGCTACATCCAGCAACTGATATGTAGCCAAATCTGCACTTTCACTTGAAGTGATGCCCATGATATCAATCACCTTATGCACCATGTCCAAAAAATCCTGTAGGTCCTTCTCAGACTTGGATCCTAAAAATAGAGCGGGATTCATTCAAGTAAAACATCGAATCCTAATTGTATCTATATTTTCCACTAGATTGGTTGAGGAAATAGCCTGCTGGTTGTTCTAAGTAGCTACAAAAGAAGATAGGGTAGCAAAAGTGGCCTTGAATTCGGCATGAGAGACATACTCATTCAGGGTATCTTCCTGAACAGGCGATAGTGCAGGTAAATCCCTATTCCTTCATCCATTATTTTTTATGAGAGGCACTGTCTGTAAACAAAATAAAGGATGAGTTAGAAGAGAGTTTAAATAAAGCTCATGATCTTTCGCACGACATTGACATTGAAAGAGTGGAAACTTTCCTAAAATATTTCATAGCCTCTTTTCTATAAGTGTGGCACGCTTCATACCCATTCAAAATACTCTACTCAATACGGCTTTCATACTCCCTAGGATAATTTAAAACCTTAGGCTCTGATACCAAGTTTTGTCACAACCCGAGGCTACCCCCTAGTTGCAATAATGATTCTTACGGCCACAAGTGACCATAAGCTAACCCATGAGATGGTACCTGTTGTAAGCACTGAACAAAATAGTAATACATCATATGTGCGGAAGGTAAGCTAATAAGATACTTGTAAAATTGGATACTGAAATACGGATCAAAACATATCTAGGATATTTGATAACAACGAATAACACTAAAATGACTGACTGGCTGTCTAACTAATTATCTGAAAGCCTCTAAACATCTTAAGAAGTTAATGGGATAGACCCCCAAATAACTCTGACTGACTGAACATAAAAAAATACTAAATTAACTGAAATAAATAAATGATGTCCTCGATAGATAAGGACTCACCGATATTGTTTCTGAGTAACACCGAGCTGTCTAAGAGCGGTTGGGAAATTATACATCCAAACCAATATTACAAGACAACATAAAGCAGAGAAAAGTATGCAGTCAGTATTTGTAGTATTGGTATATGAGATAAGGACTTTCTGAAATGGATGAGGTATCTAAGCATAAATGCATGAACATGTAATATCTGAGAATGCAAGACTAAGCATAAACATGGTTCTGAGAAAATCTATAATCTGAAAGACTAAAAGCTGTATAGCTGTATAACTAAAAATCTATACACTTAGTCAAGGAAATCTGAACTGAAATATACTGAGTACTGTACTAAGACTATGGGAGGTATTATCTAACCGACATGCTCCAATCTGAGCTAATCGGGAGTCCAACCTATAACTCCAGTTGGAAGGGTACCAGTACGGTGCCATGGGTACTAACACTGGCTATATGGATCCACTAAACTGGTGTCTTGAAGGACTAAGGAGTCACCCTCTACTGGTAGGTACTCTCATGAGATATATGTCAACCCTCGACTGGCAGGTGGTCATCTCAAACCTACATTGGCTATGTAGTTCTAGAACTCAGGGACCTCTACTAGAAGTCACACCCTCTACTGGCAGGTGAGCCCCCATCCCTGGGTTTGCTCGATGCTAAATCCTACTCCCAACTGAACTAACATTGATACTAAACTGATTAAACTCAACTAAATATTTTTACATAACTTATAATGCTCATCATGATCATAACTATATAAGTAAATAATAAGACTCATGGTTTTACTGAATTATTATTTGAAATATTTGAAGTGTAAGTAAACACATAGGTATCGGTTGTTCGTGACCTACCAGCACGGAGTGAGTCTAAAAATATGATATCAAACTAGAAATACTGTAGCATACAATCAGGGTTCAAAGACCCAAAGAAGGGACATTTCATCGAACATGTAAGAATCATAATCTTGAATGTAGGAATGTCTTAAACATGAAGAAACAACATGATTGCATGGCTAAATTCATAATTTGGAAATTTATTCTGAAATCAATAGAACATGACATGGGATTCGCAACACTTAAAACATAATAAGACTCATTCCATTAGAAAACACTTCTAACCATAACTAGACATTGAATTAATAAGAGATTCATGGATTTATTTCATCTTGAACACGTGTAAACTCATAAAGTAAACCAAAGAGGGTTTTTAGGCTCCATGGATGAACATTCCACATACCTGAATTAGAAGCTTTGGAGAAATTTCTTTGAAGTTGTTCTTGACCTTTAGAAACCCTAGCTTCTTGGGAAATATGAAGAAACCACTTTCTCTTGATTCTATTAGTAAATTAATGTTTAATGATGTAAATTATGGATTTGAGGCCTGTTATACCATCCCTTGTGAAGCCAAAACGACATGGTTTTCGCTTTTAAAAAAGTGGGGAAAGACATAAAAGCCCTTGGAAAAACTTGCAGAAAATTGTGTTCCTAGTCGGTACGAGTCGACCTTACGACTCGTATGTTAGGGTACGACTGGACTGATGACTCGTAAGCTAGGAAGATTTTAAAGAACATGTACTGGTAGATATGAGTCATACTTTCGACTCTTAAGATGCCTATATAATTTGGTAAAGTCACTCATAAGATGAATGGACAACTTAGGGAACTAACACTGTTATTGATACGAAGTCTCTCTTTACGAGTTGTACCTTTGTATAATTAGATACCACCCCTCTCGTATCCTGGATAGAACCTTAAGGGGTCAAAAATAATGTCCATATAATTGGTTTTATACAAATCATACCCCTCTTAATAACTCTATGGGGTCAAGTCATACCTACAATAGAATATTCAACATGCTATACTAACTTAGGTATGAGTCCAACATACGACTCATACGTTAGGGTAGACTGAGGATCATGAGTCTTATGTTGTACAGAGACTAAAAAAGATATCGGGTATTACTCTTATGTTTTGGGTCTTTGAACTATGATTTTATATCATTATTTCAAACGTTGTTATTGTATTTTATGATCATTCAGTACTGGAGGGTTATGAATACCCAATACCTATGTGTTTTACATGTTTCCATTTTTAAGTTACAAGTCATTGAGACTATAATTTTTTAATATATTCAAACTACCATGTTTATGCTGAGTACTTATCAGTACAATACCATGTCATGTTAGACTTATAATAATACCAGTGTCATTCAGTTGGGAGTAGAATTTAGCAACGAGAAAATCTAGGGATGGAGGCCAAACCGCTAGTTAGGACTAGGTCCTTCGTAGTAGTCCCTAAGCTGCAAAACTACATAGTCAGTATAGGATTATGAGATGTCACCCACCAGTTTAGGACAAACACTCTCTTAGGGGTCACCCACCAATTTAAGACTGACTCTCTAGTCCTCTAGGACATCAAATTAGTGAATCCATACAGCCAGTGTTGGTACCCGTGGCAAGGTATTGACACCCTTCCAACTCAGGTCACAAGTTGGACCCCGATTAGCTCAGATTGGGGCATATCAATTACATTATGGTTTCCATACTTTTAGTTAGTATCAAGTTTATCTCAGTTCAAATTTGCTTGACCAAGTAATCAAATTTTAGTAATTATTCAGTCAGTTTTACAGATTATTCATGTTATTTAGATCATGTCAGTACATGCTATACTTGGTCTTGCATTCTTAGTTTTACATGTTCATGTTTTCAATGACAAGTATCCATATATGATCCTTAGTTTAGTTTTATAGGATGTTTATCTTTACATGAGATTTACATACAGTATTCATGTTCTTACTGCTTCCCAGCTCCAGTTCTACTTAATCTACAAATTAAGAAACTGGGTGTAGTGATCCATCAGCTTATCATATTATGTTTGTTACTCATCTTTTAAGATACTTCAGCTTTTAGTTAATTTTAGTATCTTGGTGAGTCTATTTGCACTTAGCATGCTTAAGATTATGTATCTATTTAGTTTTACTTATTTCATTCAGTCTCACTTATTGAGTACATTCCATAAGTACTGACCACATATATGTCTATGTGGCTATATTGTTTCATAATATAGGTACCAGTTGTATCCCATACTTTATAATCAGATAGTTTGCAGCTTCCAGCCAACAGGTGATGAGTTCTCTTATTTTAGGGACTCCACTCAGTCATAGTTCATGTACTATATTGTTTATTTATATGTATTGATTAATGGTAGTTAGAGGCATATACCAACTATCTATAGTCAGTATAGTAGAGGCTTCATAGATAGTCAGTCAGATTCGTTACATGTAATTCAAGTTTCTTTTCTCAGTTATATCATGTTGTAAAATTTATTGGTATTTTATTTATTCAGACTTTCTCATGATCGTGTTTTCACTCAGTAATTTAGTTTTTGTACAATTTAAATCAATTGCTCTAGTAGTATGCCAGTACATGGGTTAGAGCACAAGGTTCAAGTATCCTAAGGTGTCTATGAAGTGCCATATCTAGTAGAGTCTCACAGAACGGTATAGAGACGTCTGCATTTTCTTCGAGACGCTACAGGGCATTTAGGAAATGTTTCCCTTTGTTCAAGTCTCAGATTATGCTGTAGAGATGTTATCAAAGAAACTTGTATAGATTCTCATCTTTCTCCATTCATTCTAACTATGCCTTAGTTTTGAGGTAACAGAAATAACCAAGCTTAAATTTATACTGATACAATTTTCTCAGACTATACCGACAAATACTTATGAGATTTCACGTTGGCTAAAAAAGGATCCAATCAGTACCTTTATGTTATAAAGTATGAATGATTTTATTTATGTTCATAAAAATTGTGCACTAAACCAAAGTCAGATGCACCCTAAGGTCCCTTCTCAAAATCCTAAGACAACATATAATCTAAAATTAAAAGCATGAACACAGAAGTTTAGAAGTAGTAAAGTGGGGATAGTGTTATCTAAATTTAGTAGATTATGTATCCATGGGGCTAGTTGTATGAAAGGTGAACTAGTAGGCTTGAAATAGTGTATGCAAGAATTTAAGTTTGTTGATTCAAAATTATATGTTGTTGATGTAGGGTATGTTGGTGTAATGGTAATTCTCATGGTTTGGGGAAAAATATAAGTTTAGAGATGTGATATTAGCAGGCTATGAAGGAAAAAAAGCAGATTATGTGTTTAGTAGTGCAAGTATATTATCGAGAAGGGTGTAAATATATGATGAAAATTTCTAAAGTTAAAGAAAGATAAGGAGAGTATATATTATGGGAGTGTTCAAGAATGAAGTTAGTATAGTTTGTTAAGAGTATGAGGATATCCATGATAAGTGTTAGAATTTAAGTTTGAATCTTGGATGATTGATCTAATAGTAAGAAAAATTGAAATTCTAGATGGTGTGAACGCATGAAATGGTAATACTAATGAAGATTCTAAGTTAGTAAGTGTTTAAGTTATTATATGATGACTATTAGGCTATAGAAATTTAAGAGTTGTATCTCAGAAGAAAGTACTGGCAGTGGGTTTTACATTTTTAAGTGTAGTCTTTCAGGATGAGTTTATTATTTATGTGTATTGTTATATCTCGAGCTCTAGATTAGAGTGGTTGTAGTTCAGTTTAGAGTTTATTAAAGAGGTATACAAACTTAGAATGATGGCTTAAAGCTAAGGGAGAGATTATAGAACAAGAAACCAAGTTAGGCTCTGAGATTCTAGTAGTGATGCTAGTGTATTGTAGAACATTATTAAGGGAGGAAGATGCCCGACCCATTCTGATCTCAGTGAAAAGTGTTGTACTTTGTCATCATAACGTCTACTCATGCTTTACAAATCATCTCCATGATAATAGTTCATGTTCATGCACACCATAGATAATCATGTACGCTCTCAGTTCCTAGTATAAGGAGTTCCAGTTCACTCAGTACTACGAATAATATTCCATGAATTTATGAACTCTAAACTCAGGTCATGCAGCTCATGATGTACTTAGGTTTTACAAAATGTTCAATTTTAGGTACTTATTCTACCTCTTAATGATCAATGAAATTCAAATTATGTCATGTATGTCCTCAGTTTGGATCTCTATAATGAAATCATATCGTTGATACACTATTCCTCAATCCTTAGGTAAGTGATAAAATTATACATTGTATTTTTTTGTGCTTCAGTTCCTCATGTTCTAACCTTTCAGTGACCTTTCCTTATGAAATGATAGTGGCGATGAACAATTGTTTAGATGGAAGAGAGTAAATATTCCATATAAGAAAAAGATTATTGTTTGCTTGTTCTATGTGAGGATGTAAGTTTAAAGGAATATTGAGGTAGAGCTTTTGATATATGTCATGGTAAGTTGAGAATTCTATGTGTGTCTTCTTCGGGATAGTGTATGGAAGTTGTTATTGACAAGAGGTGTTAGAAAATATGGTAAAATTCAAAAGTGGGTTGATTGACCAAATGCTTATATGTGTGTGCAATGATAGGCTTGAATGTTATGTTGGTATGTAAGTGGATGGGTACATTGTGCCCTAGTGAATTCCTAGTAAGAGGTTGAATTTAGTTGTTGATGTAGTAAGAAGAATTATTCTTGAGATAAGATTTGTGAAAAACTCATAGGGTATTGAATTCATGGTTTATACTAGTAATATGGTATTATGTGTTGTACCTTGTGATTTCAAGTTAGACTTGAACATGGAAAGAGTATGCAGTTCAACTCAAACTTTGGCTCGAGTAGTTATATGTACCCATTAAGGATTATAAGTTGAATCAAATGAGCATAGTATTCAAAAGGACAAGTATGATTGAGGGTGTATTTGAGAAGTGTGGCTAAGCTTGAAAGTTAGCATTTGCATTGCCTAAGGAAAAGTAATTCTATCCTAGCTTATGTTTTATAGGCTAATAGTACGTGATTATAGAGTTATAGCCATGTTGTGATTCCTTATGCAAATATCTTATTCAGATCATGCCCAAAACTCTTTGATCCCTAATGTTATTAGAGCTTCTTACAAAGAATATTGAAAAAATACTCCAGTTGAGTATAGGCTTTCAATATAATTCAGTCTGTATAGCCAACAATTTGGTTTAGCAGACAGGCCAACAAGTTTCTATGGATTTCTATCTTTCCACCTAGTCTTACTATCCAAAGTTTCATGAATATGGCTATTCCGTGAGGTAATTTCTTTGCATATATGTAAGTTGCGAATTCAATTTAGTCCAAGCATCATGTAGATTTAACTATTTAGTCATGATTCAGTACATAAGTATTCAGTGCATGATCTCAGTTTTCCAAGTATTTTGACTCAGATATTATGATACCTATTGTACGACTTTGGTCTCGTTATCTCATGATTCATGCTTACATAATGTACTCGGGGATTCTGTGAAGCCCTTTTCTTTTGATCCTTATACGTGTTTTGTTGAGGAACAATTCCTAATGAGAAGTTACGTACTTTACTCCATCCTTAGTAACTCTTGGAATTTTATTGCATCAATTATCACTTTGCAATTCTATATGTAAGTTCATATCCTGACATTTCAAGTGAGTTCAAAACTCTCAGCATGAATTAGCTCCTTACTATTAATAAAGTCAAGTTAGCTCAGAAGTCAGTTTCATAATAGATGTTTTAATGTTTAAGCTCAACTATATCCTTCATTACCAGACATGTCATGTGTACATAATTCCATATTTATAAGACTTCAACAATATCCTATACATCATTCAAGGATGAATGATTCCAAGGGGGAGATAATCGAACATTCCACATTTTGAGCTACAAATCGACCATCATTTCTCCGTGTGTAAAATCCAATCCCATGATTTATATTTGAATATATGTGTCATGATATTTATCCTAGTGTTTTAGGTTCTTATGAGGTGATAACTGTTCATAGAAATCACTTAGAGCAAAGTTGAGCTAAGAGCTTTTGATTCAGCCAAATTTTTGTATTCAATACTATAAGGGTCAACTTTAAACATGTATAACTTTTAAAATATATGAAATTTTGCAACTCAAGACCAACCAAATAATATATATTTGAGTTAGCTTTCCAACATTACCAATTTCACCTTAATTTGATACCCGAGCGAAAAGTTATCACCATTTTTGTGAGAAATAGTAAGGGGTCGTGATAGCCCCGCGCTGCGAGGGCTATTCCACTGGAATAGGGTTGTGTCATGAGGTCTACTCCAAAGGAATAGGGGTCACATCATGAGGTCCATTCCACTGGAATAGGGGTCGCTCTGAGAGGGCCATTTCCAAGAGAAAAAAGGCCAAGGGGCAATTGGGTCCTTTACCTCAACCCCAATCGTCCAAAACACAATTTTTAACATTCCAAGGAGCATTATTTGCCCATTAACTCAAAATTTCTCACTAGAAACCCTTCCCTTTTCCCAAGAACAAAATTCAAGCTTCTTTTCTCAAGAATTCAAGGATTCAAGCTTCAATTTCAATATTTCTTTAAGAATTCATTCAATTAAGGTATGTGGGGTATTCATCAATGGGTTTCTTTCACCCACTAAGCCCAAAAACCCTCTTTTGGTTTAAAGTATGAATTTATACATGTTCAAGATGAATTTAACCCATGCTTTTATTTGTAATTTGAATTCAAGCCATATCCATATGTGTTTCTATGTAAAGTAAGTTATTTCATGTTCTAAATTTTTAGGAATCCATGTTATACTCAATCAATTTCATGCTAACTATCAAATTCATGTGGTAATCCATGTGAATATGTTGTTTTCTCAAGTTTAACTCATCCCCATGTTCAAGTTCATGTATTTCACTCAATTATTGAAATGCCTTATATTTTGGGTCTTTGAATTATGATTTTATATCACTGTTTTAAAAGTTGTTATCATATTTTATGATCATTCAGTGTGAGGTTATGAACACTCAATACCTATGTGTTTTTTTTACATGTTTTCATTTTCAAGTTACAAGTCAGTCAGACCATGTTTTTATTACTATATTCAGACTACCATGTTCATGCTGAGCACTTATCAGTACAGTACTATATTATGTTAGACCCATAATAACACCAGTGTCATTCTGTTAGGAGTAGAATTCAGCACCAAGAAAACCTAGGAATGGGGGCTCACCCACCAGTTAGGAGTGGGTCCTTAGTAGCAGTCCCTAAGTTCCATAACTATGTAGAAAGCATAGGATTATGAGATGTCACCCGCCAGTTTAGGACTGATACTCTCTCAGGAGTCACCTGCCAATTTAGGACTGACTTTCTAGTCCTTCGGGACATCAAATTAGTCGTTCCACATAGCCAGTATTGGTACCCATTGCAAGGTACTGATATCCTTCCAACTGGGATCATAGGTTAAACCCCGATTAGCTCAGATTGGGGTATGTCGGTTACATGATGGATCCCACAGTTTCAGTCACTGTTCAGTTTATCTCATTTTAGGTTTGCTTAACCAAGTAATCAAATATCAGTAATTATTCAGTCAGTTTTACAGATTATTCATGTTATTCAGATCATGCCAATACGTGCCATACTTGATCTTACATTCTCAGTTTTACATATTTTTATTTTTCATGCCTAATATCCATACATGATCCTCAGTTCAGTTTTACAGCATGTTCAGCTTTACATGAGATTTACATACAGTATTCATGTTTTTACTGCTTCCCAGCTTCAGTTCTACTTATTCTACAAAAGTAAAGATTTAAGAAACTAAGTGTAGTGATTCACCAGCTTATCAGATTATGTTTGTTGCTCATGTTTTAAGATACTTCAACTTTTAGTTGATTTTAGTCTCTTGGTAAGTCTACTTGCAATCAACATGCATGTTTTAAGATTATGTATCTATTTAGTTTTACTTATTGCATTCACCCTCACTTACTCAGCACATTCCAGAAGTACTAACTACATATACATCTGTGTGGCTACATTGTTTCATAATGTAAGTACCAGTTGTAGCCCACATATCATAATCAGACATATTGCAGCTTTCAGCCAATAGGTGATGAATTCTCTTGTTTCGGGGACTCCAGTCAGTTGTAGTTCATTTACTATATTGTTATTATTCATATTTATTAATTAGTGGTAGTTGTAGGCATGTCCTAACTATCTATATTCAGTATAGTAGAGGCTCCACAGATTGTCAGTCAGAGTAATCTCTTGTAATTCAAGTTTCTTTCCTCTATTTAACCATGTTGTAAAATTTATCAGTATTTTATTTATTTAGACTTTCTCATGATCATGTTTTCGCTCAGTAAATTTAGTTTTTATACAATTTAAATCAGTTGCTCAATCAGTATACCAGTACATGGGTTAGCTTGAGATCATTTGTGATTTTAAGCACCGTGTTATGACTAGGTGGTAGCCTCGGATCGTGACACTTTTAGAGTTGATCATTAGTTAAACAGTTTGCTGCTTTCTTGTTCACGAGTTAATAAGACTTAAAATAATTTAACTTCCTTTTCTTTCTACTGTGATTACTATAGTTATTGTTAATCATTAATTAATGCATCTTAGTTCTCTTTCACCTCTGCATTTGCATCTATTTACTTCTTGCATTTTTAGTAATTATTAGTTTTCTTCTTAAAAAAATTATCCCTTTTATTGTTAGATCATCTATTTTGCATACAATGTAGATAATCATGTTGATATGGGATTATCGGTTTCTAACTTTCTTTCTTGGTTTTTTGCTCACTAAATAAAATTGTGTGTGTAACACCCCGTATTCAAGTACGTGTATTGGTCTTATTTATATGTAATTAATTTTTTTATTTTATTTATATCGGAATTTGCCCATCGATGGTTCCATGCGAAGGTTATTGAATAAGCTTTCCAATGATATAAAGATTTCCAAAAATGGATAGGTTTCAGATATAATCAAGCACGTTCGAAACTATAAAACGGTGGCCGGGATATTTGGGAATAGTAAATGTGCAGGAAAATTTCCTACACACAAACTACTGAGGCCAG
>NC_061113.1:55712881-55713392 GCF_002878395.1 Capsicum annuum | reverse complement strand
CATGTTCGAAACTATAAAACGGTGGCCGGGATATTTGGGAATAGTAAATGTGCAGGAAAATTTCCTACACACAAACTACTGAGGCCAGTTGAATTTTTGGGTCAACTTCGAATGATCATAAATCCCTTAATATAATAAACTGGGAGAGCTGCGACCTATAAAAATAAAGATATTTGAGTCTTCTTTCCAATGCAATTAGTTTCATCCAAATCCAATATCTGAGTAAGGAGTTATACTCGTTTTACTTCAGCCTATCTAAATAGATTTTTAGGGTCAACTTCAAACGACCATAACTCCTTGTATAGGACGAACTGGGTGGCCTGCTTTATATGAAATGAAATCCCTTTGAATTATCCTTCCAACGATACTAATTTCACCCAAATAAGATATCGGAGGAAAGAGTTATGGTCGATCTACTTTAGCTTAACAAAATAGTCCACCAAAGGACAGATTTGACATTATTTAAATTTTAAAGGCATTTTGGTCATTTCCTATTATATTATGGATGGGA